>NW_024058004.1:0-73220 GCF_016432855.1 Salvelinus namaycush | reverse complement strand
CTTGACAGAATAATTATTCTCTTCGATGGTGCATTTCGGCAGTTCTTCGATTCTGAGGATCTGTACTCTCAGCTGTTAGCAGCCATTGGCTACAGTTTCTGACTGGCAATAAAAAACGGATTATTGCCATTTTCTCGAGTCATTTCTGACTTATTTAATGTAAAAAATCTAACATAAACAATTCATGGTAATTCATGGTAACCTCGTAAACATTAATTTAGACACAGTGTTTATTTGAAACAGCGTTTATTTGCTGAATTTTGTGCCATTGTTCAGCTATTAAAGGGACAGGCGGTTATTTGAGAAAGCCATTATTCAAGTTTTACAGTATGTGGTATAAGGAATCTTAAACCCCTTGTAGCAGAATGAACAATCACTATGTGGCTCGACACATATGACAAAAACATGCTGTATACCCCTCACAATATCAGCAAACTGTCAAACTTGAAGCATTATCGTGTAACAATATGCAGGGATTTTTTGCTTTCAGCAATACAAGCCCATGTTTGTGATTTTCAGATTGATTTTCAGGACCAACATTGTTATTCCCGGACAGAGTGAAATCTTTAATATCGATCCAAAACCACTTGGATTTCTGTGGTGACTTGTTTCTTATCTCTTTCTCATCCTTTCAAAGATTAGAACGTCACAATAGTTTTTCATTTTGTTGTTCAGAAATAGGCCAGTTCTAAAATGTATAATAAAATAATCCATAGTCCTGAAGCTCCTGAGATGCATCACAGATAGACAATGCATCACAGATGTCTTGTCAGCTGCTTGACAAAGTGTCTCGTCCTGCTGGCGTTTAAGCACTATAAAACTATCCAAAATCCTGTAGACGCTTTATGAATACGGGTCCAGATAAGGAAATTGTGATATAGGAGAATCTAAAGCCTTGGGGCAGAAGGCACGATCAGTGTCATGGATGTGTGGTTTGACACCTATAACTACAAAATTACTGTATAGGCCCTCACAATATCAGCAAGATGTCAAAACTTGAAGCATTATCGTGTTACATATGCCGATACAGTATCTGTGCTTGCTGTGATACAAGCCAATAATGGTGATTTTCAGATAGATTTTTAGACAAATATTATTGCTCCTGTCCTGGACAACATAGTCCTAAAGTTGAAGCTACACACACACAAAAAAGGTTATATATAGTGCCAAATAAGAGTTATTTAGTGCTATATAGAAGCCTTTTTTAAAGTTACAGTAAATAATAACCATGATCATAAGGTTCTAAATGGAACATTTGTGGTTCTATAAAGAACCCGAGTCAAAATCCAAACTTTACAAAACAAAATATAATAATGAGCAAGCTATCAGAGGGGGTGCCCCCTATTCCCCGGTAATAAGTGAACCATCACCCATGGAAAGATTGATCGCTGACCTCAGCAACGATATTATCCAAACTATGCCAAAGGGCTAAGAATGTAGATCACAATGCCATAAGCAAAAAAACTGCAGAAATTGAGACAAACACCCTACAAAATAAACCATCAGGTGCAGGCCTTGTAAAGGTTCTCTCCAGTTAAGCCATCGGTCCTGTACCGCAGTGCACAGCAGAATGAAGGGACAGGTGGAGAGAACCAGGAAAGGAATGACAAAAACCGAAAAATAAAGATTAAGCTTGCCGAAGAACTGTGTTTGAGAAGGGAACATTTAAAGAAATAGAAAAAGTATAATGAAGAACGAGTACTAACTCTTGAACAAAATCGTCTACTACAGAAACAAAATCATCTTCTACAGAAACAAAATCGTCTTCTACAGGAACAACTCGATTTAGCCAAAAATAAATACGACCAAGTCCACGCCAAATTAAAATCTGACGAGTTAGCTACAACAGAGGCGTGCAACTTGATAACATGCATGCAGATTTGATGAACGTCACTCAAAGCAATATGTTCTAGTCCAAAAGTTGCAGACCAAGACGAACAGTTAATGAACACAATGATCAAGTTGAATGACAAAACAACGGAACTCATTGAAGTCTCTGACCAAATGAATGATGAGAGAACCCAGGTGAGGAAGATGAAAAAATGATCTCCAATCAACGAAGAAATCTCATCACTGAATCTCTTGCTCACACTCAAGACCTCTCCCTGCAGACCATGACAGATAAGTATGAGGCCGAACAGAGACAGTGCAACATTCATCTGTCTAAATTAAGTACTCTAAGCGCCCAAGTGGACTCCGCTATGCAGCAAAATACCACCCTTAGGTACCACCTGGAGGAACTCCAGAACAGTCACACGCTACAGCGTGACTACCCAACAAAGCAACCATGCTCGCATCCGGAGCTTGGTACACAAAGGAGTGAAGATGACAGAAGGTTTCAGACTTTACCTCTGTCAGATGTCCCTCAGATGTTTTCCTCTTGGCCATTCAGGACAGAGTAATATGTCGCCTCCTCGCCAACAAAGCCAAAGCTTGGTTTCTCCTCTTGGCCTATCAGCCAAAAATTCCCCTCAGGATGAAGCCAACCCTCTCCGCGCTGTTAGCACGGAACGCCTTCACAAAATCGTCAAAAACTTCCACACCTTTGAACCCGTTCCAGGGAAGCCAAACATAACTTCTTAGCAGACATAGAGGATGCCTTGGATGGCTACCCGAATGCTACGGGTACTGACAGGCTTTACATGTTGAGGTGAACGTTGAATACAAAAGCGCCAAAAGTACAGAAGTACTAAAGCGCCAAAAATTTGACAAAGAGGAAAAAGGTAAGTCACCATGACTAGGCGTGGAATTGGCAGAGAACAGGGACACCGAAATGAACACTATAAACAATCCAATGCCAGCTCGATCCAGAAACAAGCCCACAGGATTTGACAATAGACTCCGATACAAATGTCATAACACACAAGGTAACCCACATTGCAATAGGCAATTCCACTCAAACTCCGATAAGTCGATCTGTTTTCACCATGAACACAAATGACACATCACGCCATTGCAAACATTCACTCCACTTTGTGGGGAATATGACCACAAAATGCAACTCTGAAAGTTGCTACCTGGAAACAGTTCTGGAGAACTGCTTAACCTGTTATGCGCTAATTGAATCGGGCTCGACAATATCACTCATTTCTCAAACATTGTGTCAATGATCTCAAAAGGGCTGTGAACCCTAAAAAACGTTGCTTAAAACGATGGTTTCACTCAGACTACCTTGCCTCTCACAATGCGACTCATGCTGAAACTAAACTTCCAAAAACGTATCGCTTGTTCACCCTGTGTATGTTACCAGCCTCGACACTGAACACCTGCTACTCGGAGTAGACTTGATGGATCATTTTGGTCCCACTGATGGATTGGAAACACATCCAATCGTGGTCACAAGTAACCGTGCCATCTCCACTGACCACACTGTCTTCTCCTAAACACTGCCTGCAACACAGTCATCCACAAGGAGTCTGTCCATAGGACCCCTTGGGAAACAGACGTTTTCGATACCTCCTGGTGGAATATTTGACTCAAGCGGATATTACGATATCTCGGCACATACAATCAGCAAACCTGATAGACTATTATTTTCATGATTTCGAGCCAGCAGTCTCTTTGAGTGAGCAACTTCACTCCTTCTGGAGACATGCAATAGGTGTGCCATTTGGGATGTAGTCCGCTCAGAGTGGACTCTGCTTCCGATGATACATTTTCCACTTTGAGGGGGACTGAAACACCTTACAATGAAACTACCGGCATCAGTCCTGGATACCGGACAACTACAAAGAAGGACAACAGTAGAAGACTTGTTGGAATCATTTCGGACAATCAGAGCATTAAAAAGCTTGCCGCGAAAAGACCCAAACCCCCTTTCCAGGGCTGCCCTGTTCACCGAGAGATCCCCGGCGAACCCAGGCATTTCACGTCGATACATTTATGATTTCTTACTCAAAGCTGGCGGCGGTTGGTGTTCAAAGTAAACTCAGCAAAAAAAGAAATGTCCTCTCACTGTCAACTGCGTTTATTTTCAGCAAACTTAACGTGTAAATATTTGTATGAACATAACAAGATTCAACAACTGAGACATAAACTGAACAAGTTTCCACAGACATGTGACTAACAGAAATGAAATAATATGTCCCTGAACAAATGGGGGTCAAAATAAAAAATACAGTCAATACCTGGTGTGGCCACCAGCTGCATTAAGTACTGCAGTGCATCTCCTCCTCATGGACTACACCAGATTTGCCAGTTCTTGGGGTGAGATGTTACCCCACTCTTCCACCAAGGCACCTGCAAGTTCCCGGACATTTATGGGGGGAATGGCTCTAGCCCTCACCCTCCGATCCAACAGGTCCCAGACGTGCTCAATGGGATTGAGATCCGGGCTCTTCTCTGGCCATGGCAGAACACTGACATTCCTGTCTTGCAGGAAATCACGCATAGAAAGATCAGTATGGCTGGTGGCATTGCCATGCTGGAGTGTCATGTCAGGATGAGCCTGCAAGAAGGGTACCACATGAGGGAGGAGGATGTCTTCCTTGTAATGTACAGCGTTGAGTTTGTCTGCAATGACAACAAGCTCAGTCGATGATACTGTGACACAACGCACCAGACCATGACGGACCCTCCACCTCCAAATCAATCCCGCTCCAGAGTACAGACCTCAGTGTAACGCTCATTATTTTGACGATAAATGCAAATCCGACCATCACCCCAGGTGTGACAAAACCGTGACTCGTCAGTGAAGAGCACTTTTTGCCAGTCCTGTCTGATCCAGCGATGGTGGGTTTGTGCCCATAGGTGACGTTGTTGCCTACAAGCCCTCAGTCCAGCCTCTCTCAGCCTATTGCAGACAGTTTGAGCACTGATGGAGGGATTGTGCGTTCCTGGTGTAACTCGGGCAGTTGTTGTTGCCATCCTGTACCTGTCCCGCAGGTGTGATGTTCGGATGTACCGATCCTGTGCAGGTGCTGTTACACGTGGTCTGCCACTGCGAGGATGATCAGCTGTCTGTCCTGTCTCCCTGTAGGACTGTCTTAGGTGTCTCACAGTACGAACATTGCATTTTATTGCCCTGGCCACATCTGCAGTCCTCATGCCTCCTTGCAGCATGCCCAAGGCACGTTCACGCAGATGAGCAGGGACCCTGGGCATCGTTCTTTTGGTGCTTTTCAGAGTCAATAGAAAGGCCTCTTTAGTGTCCTAAGTTTTCATTACTGTGACCTTAGTTGCCTAACGTCTGTACGCTGTTAGTGTCTTAACGGACCGTTTCACAGGTGCATGTTCATTAATTGTTTATGGTTCATTGAACAAGCATGGGAAACAGTGTTTAAACCCTTTGCAATGATGATCTGTGAAGTTATTTTAATTTTTACGAATTATCTTTGAAAGACAGGGTTCTGATACAGGGACGTTTTTTTGTTGTTGCTGAGTTTGTATGGTTACTGTAGGTGAAAGTAATTTCTGAATGTACCAATGTTAAGTGTCTCTGTCCCTCTCTCTCTCCATCTGTTCTTTAACAAGCAGCCATGTTGTTGTCATTCCACTGGGGACCTGTTTTCAGCGTATTACGTCTCCAGTCAATAAGCGGTGCAGAGTGTGTATGTTTATCCTGTGTTCCCATTTAATTAGCTAGTAAATAAATAATTAAACCAATTTGTGTAGTACTGAATCATAAGAAAGGCTTAGGTTTTTGCAGATGCAATGAGGTTACGACTGTTCAGAATGATGATGACTGTTTATACATGTGATGGGTAAAGACCTTTTAGAGTTTCATTCGGGAGATGGTAACTCTTTAAAGAACCTCTCTCGTGGTGCCCCAGATCCCAATGAATTAATTGTTGCATGATTAAATTAATCAGGAAACATTTAAAATAGTTAATTAGATAAATAAACGTCCACAGATGAATGTTAAAGTCATGTCATGACATGGCATAACACAACAGATGAGATCAACTGGAATGACACTCTGGCTCATGGTCACACAAAACAGCTGTGAGGAAACCACCACCCTAAATATTCCAATGAGCCACCGCCCCAACATTTACATTTTCACTAAAAGAGGAAAGAACCCTTTTCTGAACTGCAAAGAACTATTGCGTGGCTCAAATGGTTTATTTGAGTCATTATGGTTCCACATAGAACCATTACCCTTCCCAAAGAACACTTGAGGAACCCTCTTTTATGAGTGTGGACTGAAGATGCACCATAGGCAGACACGGCCCTGTCAGCTGCTTGACAAAGTGTCTAGTCCTGCTGGCGTTTAAGTACTGATTGTAAACTATCCGAAAGAGGCAATTATGAAACATCTCTCACCTCTCGGTGGATTATGGCCCAAATGTTGCCCTTTAGGAATATAATGAGTCACATCCCCAAGTCAGTAAATTATCAGAATTGTTCTCCATCCATCACTCCACAGAGGTTAAGATATGTACATCTCAATGAGATCCATTAAGTTTTAGCCTCGGACATCATATTTCCCTGTGATGCACATCAAGTAGTGGGGATGCAAGTCTGACATTTGATACAAGCACAGCTGTAGAGGATGAAGGATTGGCTTGGCCAGACAGGTCAGAAATAGCAGGTCAATGGTCACTGTGTTCTTAGCCCTCTGCTTCAGACACGTTTACAGGGTGGTGTCTAAAATGTCAACCTACATATAATGTGCTTTGGACCTTTTTAGTGAAATAAGTGCACTAAACAGGGAATAGGAATATTTTTTGAATATTGAGGTGGCTGCATCACTGATTATATTCTCATTCATTCTCACTCTCATATTCTCATTCAGTGCAGCATCAGATTCACAAACAAAATGAGTTGGGATGAGACAGGGGTATAGCGGGTGGGAGTGTGATCCTCAGATGGCTGTCAGATTTAAGATATTATCACAGGCCCAGCTGGTGTGTGTTTCCTCCGTGCTGACTCTTTTCTCATCGATTTTCTGTCTTTATATCAGGAGTGACTGATAAACTGGGCCTTTTCTTCCCTGACGCAGATACACGGTTGCACTACACACACACACACACACACACACACACACACACACACACACACACACACACACACACAGCTGCATTACCATTGTCTGCTCTGTTCTGGGAGGCTGGAAGGAAGGGGAAAATAGAGACAGACAGATAAAGTCACGATGAAAGGCAATGGCACTCAACTTCAACTGATACACTGCAGTATTGTTGTCCCAAATGGCACCCTATTCCCTTTATAGTGCACTACTTTTGACCAGCGCTGTCCCAAATGGCAAAAGTAATGTCATGCACTATAAAGGGAATAGGGTGCCATTTGGGATGTAGACTAACTCTTCTCTGGTGTTTAGGAGATCATAACCTAATGTGAAAATGACAGCTGCAGTTGTGTGCATGGTGGCATTTCACCGCTGCCAGCCTGAGTTTCTAATGCTTCTACACACACGCACGCACGCTTGAACGCATGCACACACACGCACACACACACACAGAGTTACAACTTAAATAAATTGGCTAAAGCCCTCAACCGCCCACTCTGAAAGGCATCTATTGTGTTGTTGCACTGTGACTTATGACTGGGTTATGAATTTTGCATCGAGGCTAATTATCTTCCGTGGAGGGTTTGAAGTAAATTTGTGGATTTAATTGCACCATTTGGGTTAATTACCATAGAGGATGTGAATGAATAAGCGTCTTTCTTCTTAATATGTTAATTGTGACATTAATGCATCAACGAGCATGTCAAGACTCTGACTGTGATGGGCTCTGCTCTTTCTATCAGACTACACGATCAGCTAATGGATCAAATAAAAGCATCAATGGACTTTGAGTCGCTTCCCCAGGCTGATATTATGAGTAAAACTATCCTCAAAATGGTTGATATCCTAATCAAAGCTACATTCAGTGTGCGTACCAAATGGCACCCTATTCCCTGTTTAGTGCACTACTAGGCCTTCTACTGGACCCTGGTCAATAGTAGCCTTAGAGCAGAGGATCTGTCCTCATCTGTTACCATGGATATCCATCATTATAATGCATGTTGTTGTCTTCCTCAAAACTCACAAGAAGTTATATGTTATCATTAAATCATAAATCATATGAGGGAAGTATAGTGATTAAGACACATCCATTATCAGACATTCCTGGCACTGGTTGCTCTTATGGAATATACTTTACAGTACTGTACTTCCTCTTCATAATTCTCACTCAGCACCCTGCATCCTCCTAAGCTACAGTCTATCGCTGGCTAGCGTCTAACAGAACAGGAGAGGTAAGAGAGGAGACCCAGACTGTGTCCCGAATGGCACTCTATTCCCTATGTAGTCCACTACTTTTGCCCAAAGCCCTATGGGATGTAGTGCACTATGTAGGAAATAGGTTACCATTTGGGATGTAGACAGAGTGGAAGCAAGGCCAAACCTTTAATTGCTCCTCTGGCTTGACTCTGTGAGCTATTGTTGTCCTCATAATGAAAATGTATTAACCTTCATGACTCTCGTTTTTACTCTTGGAACTGAAGGCCAAATGGAATTTGCAGAGACCAACCTAGTGTAAATATGAAATGTATTTTTTCTACAGCAAAGTTCATCTAACCCAATCTAGCCTCTTTACTTCTGTTCATTTGTGAGGCCATAATTAATGCAGTGTAATTGCAGGGCAGATGCATGTAATGTTTTGGGTTAATTGGACTTGGAGAATAACAGAGTGTTATTTTTTGGGATCTTTCACCTTCTGTAGTTGGATATAAAGGGTTGTTTGAAAAGGCAACTTTCCATTGTGTTTTTGTACCAATTCTACCAATTAACTAGAACCAACCTCAATCCACGTCTACATCGAACGGTCCAAAACACAGTCTGTTAGATTCATTCTGAAATTATATCACATATTGTACAAATATTTTTTCAAAATTGGTGCCAAACGATAGCGCACCTTTCACACTGAAGTATCTGTTCACTTCCATTAGTTGGGGTTAAAACGTTTTATTGACTTTCACCAGAACAGAAATATCTCATCTGAGCCAACCCAAAGACAAGTTTTGTGTACTGTTTAAAAATAATACACACACAAGAATTTCACTTGTTTTTGCTTATCGTATTTGTTTGTTTTTAAACAAGGTGAACTTCAGATAAGACATGCTTCCTGGGTTAGAGACGGGAGAGAGATTGGGAGAGAAATTCAGAATTCAGAATCAAGCGTTACATTCAGGTGCTTGCCTCTCAAAGATATAGTCAAATAATAACCACAAATAACAAATGGAGTGTTGATGAATTAGTTGATGAATTAGTGTAGTAGGCTACACAATACTGCATCCAGAGCTGAAAGTAGTATTCTTTTCCTCTTGTTGCGGGACATTTTTTGTGGGCCTAATCGTAGAATTCCATATAGAGTCCCTATTAATTCAATAGGATCTCTGTGGGCCTAGTCTTAAAGATTTGTCGTTTAACTTTTAAAATGAATTACCTTTTATTGTGCATAAACACAACCAGTCATGATGTTTTCATCTGATTGTCAAACAATCCCTTTAAAGGGCACCTTTTCTAGGCTACCCGCGCACGTTCATCCACTCGCAACATACCGTATTTCCAGCCTCCAAACGGTGGTGAATGGAAAGAGACATCTGTTCCACAAAACTCCAAAAAGTGTAATGACATTTGGTGATTGTGCAGCCACTGCTGTCTCGGTATCGGCCACTCATCTCTGCCTCATCTAACCACAGAGCATTTTGGAAAGTTCGCTGTACCACCCGTTTTCAAGTCCATTCGCACATTTCTTATGCCTCTGACATGAGGTGATGATAAAAAGTGGTGTAATAGCCTAAAGTTTTCTTGACATTTTGTTTGAATTACTGTGATAGGGTCATGTTTTACCGGTACGGCATACCCCCACTATTTATTTTGCAGGGATGCTGTACCGGACCATCCTGCCTTACTTTCACCTCTGACTGTATCTCATATACTTACTTCCCTACCCTTTGTGTATTGCAGAAGGCTAGTGTTCTCAGCCAACTAAGCCATATTCAGGAGTGTGTATTGGAGTGCATCCAAAAATCCATTCACCTGTCATTCTAAATGGAGGCAGAGAGCTCTTGTAGAGCAGAGATAGCTGGCTGGCTATCACACTGACTCTCCCCTTTCACTGTGTTTCGCTGGTCAGCGGGGGAGGTGTTAAAAGACCTGATTGACAGGCGGAGCAGCTTTAATCCTGAAGGTAATGTGGTCAAAGTTTTCTCTCTCTCTCTCTCTCTCTCTCTGTTTACATTGACACAGCAAGTGAAATAGAAAATAAACAAAAGTTAAATAAACAAAACAAAATGAACAGTTAACATTACACATGCAAGTGTCAAAGGAATAGACACATTTAAAATGTTATATTATGGTTAGGTGCAGTGTTATAATGATGTGCAAATAGATAAAGTAAAAAAGGGAAAATAAATAAACATAAATATGCGTTGTATTTAAAATGGTGTTTGTTCTCCACTGGTTGCCCTTATCTTGTGGCAACAGGTCACACATATTGCTGCTGTGATGGCACACTGTGGTATTTCACCCAATAGATATGGGAGTTTATCAAAATTGGATCAAATTTTAATTATTTGCGGGTGTAATCTGAGGGAAATGTGTGTCTCTAATATGGTCATACATTTGGCAGGAGGTTAGGAAGTGCAGCTCAGTTTCCACCTCATTTTGTGGGCAGTGTGCACATAGCCTGTTTCTCTTGAGAGCCAGGTCTGCCTACGGCGGCCTCTCTCAATAGATAGGCCATGCTCACTGAATCTGTACATAGTCAAAGCTTTCCTTAATTTTTGTGGTCAGGTATTTTGCTACGGTGTACTCTTTGTTTAGGGCAAAATAGCATTCCAGTTTTCTCAGTTTTTTGGTAAATTCTTTCCAATGTGTCGAGTAATTATCTTTTTGTTTTCTCATGATTTGGTTGGGTCTAATTGTGTTGCTGTCCTGGGGCTCTGTGGGGTGTGTTTGTGTTTGTGAGCAGAGCCCCAGGACCAGCTTGCTTAATAACCTCTCTAGGGTAGGTGAGACGGTAGCGTCCCACCTCTTCAACAGCCAGTGAAACTGCAGGACGCCAAATAAAAATAAAAAACTGAAATCCCATAATTACAATTCCTCAAACATACATGTATTTTACACCATTTTAAAGATACACTTGTTGTAAATCTAGCCACAGTGTCCGATTTCAAAAAGGCTCTACGACGAAAGCAAACCAAACGATTATGTTAGGTGAGTGCCAATTCACAGAATAACACAGCCATTTTTCCAGCCAAAGAGAGGATTCACAAAAAGCAGAAATATAGATCAAATGAATCACTAATCTTTGATGATCTTCATCAGATGACACTCATAGGACTTCATGTTACACAATACATGTATGTTTTGTTTGGTAAAGTTCATATTTATATCCAAAAATCTGAGTTTACACTGGCGCCTTACGTTCAGAAGTCACAAAACATCCTTTGATTTTGCAGAGAGCCACATCAATTTACAGGAAAACTCATAATAAACATTGCTAAAAGATACAACTGTTATGCATGGAATTTTGGATGCACTTCTCCTTAATGCAACCGCTGTGTCAGATTTCAAAAAAGCTTCACGAAAAAAGCAAACCATGCAATAATCTGAGTCGGCGCTCAGAGCCCAATCAAGACACAAATATAGCTGCCATATTATGCAGTCAACAGAAGTCAGAAGTAACATTATAAACATTCACTTACCTTTGATGATCTTCATCAGAATGCACTCCCAGGAATCCCAGTTGCACAATAAATGTTTGTTTTGTTCGATAATGTCCGTCATTTATGTCCAAATTCCTCCTTGTTGTTCTAGCGTTCAGTACACTTTCCAAACTCACGACGTGCGGGCAGGTCCCGCGGAAAGTACGGACGAAAAGTTGAAAAAGTTATATTACAGTCTGTAAAAACATGACAAATGAAGTATTGAATCAATCTTTAGGATGTTTTTAATTATTAACATAATTCTTCAATAATGTTCCAACCGGAGTATTCCTGTGTCTTCAGAATTGCGATGGAACAGAGCTCGCTCTCACGTGAACGCGCATGGTCAGAGCATGGTCACCTCATCGCAGACCTGACTAATTCCTCTCTCCTTCGGCCCCACTAAACAGTAGAGGCATCAGACAAGGTTCTAACGACTGTTGACATCTAGTGGAAGCCTTAGGAAGTGCAACATTACAAATATCCCACTGTATCTTCAATAGGAGCTGAGTTGAAAATCGACCAACCTCAGATTTCCCACTTCCTGGTTGGATTTTTTGTCAGGCCATATGAGTTCTGTTATACTCACAGACATCATTCAAACAGTTTTAGAAACTTCAGAGTGTTTTCTATCCAAATCTACTAATAATATGCATATTCTAGCTTTTATGGCATTGTAGCAGGCCGTTTACTCTGGGCATGCTTTTCATCCGAACGTGAAAATACTGCCCCCTACCCCAAAGAAGTTATAAGGGACTCTTCTCTAGGTTAATCTTTCTGTAGGGGATTACTTTGTTATAGAAGATTTGGGAATCACTTCCTTTTAGGTGGTTGTAGAATTTAAGGGATCTTTTCTGGATTTTGATCATTAGCGAGTATCAGCCTAATTCTGCTCTGCATGCATTATTTGGTGTTTTACGTTGAACACAGAGGATGTTTTTTCAGAATTCTGCATGCAGAGTCTCAATTTGGTGTTTATCCCATTTTGTTTATTCTTGGTTGGTGAGTGGACCCCAGACCTCACAACAATAAAGGGCAATGGGTTCTATAACTGATTCAAGTATTTTTAGCCAGATCCTAATTGGAATGTCGAGCTTTATCTTCCTTTTGATGGCGTAGAAGGCCCTTCTTGCCTTGTCTGTCAGATCGTGCATAGCTTTCTGGAGGTTACCTGTGGAGCTGATGTTAAGGCTGAAGTAGGTACTGTATGGACAGATAATCGAATCTCTGCTATTGTGTTTTTGCTGTAAAACACTTAAGAAATCGGAAATATTGGCTGGATTCACAAGATGCTTGTCTTTAATTTGCTGTACACCATGTATTTTTCAGAAATGTTTTATGATGAGTATTTAGGTATTTCACGTTGGTGTCTGTAATTACTCTGGCTGCTTCGGTGCTATTTGTGACGGTAGCTGTGATGGTAGCTGCAATGTAAAACTGATTTATACCTCAAATATGCACATTTTTCAAACAAAACATAGATTTATTGTATAACATGTTATAAGACTGTCATCTGATGAAGTTGTTTCTTGGTTAGTTTGGTTGGTTCTTGGTTAGTTAGGTTGGTTTTGTGCATGCTACCTGTGCTGTGAAAAATGTCTGTCCTTTTTGCATTTGGTGGTGAGCTAACATAAATATACGTGGTGTTTTCGCTGTAAAAAAAAAAAAAAATCGGACATGTTGGCTGGATTCACAATATGTTTATCTTTCATTTGCTGTATTGGACTTGTTAATGTGTGAAAGTTAAATATTTCTAAAAAATATATTTTGAATTTCGCGCCCTGCACTTGAGCTGGCTGTTGTCATAAGTGTACCGACATCGGGCTTGCAGCCATAAGAAGTTAAATCCATTATTAAAAGTGGAAGTAATATGGCACCACAACAAACCTACCAAGAGAGGTCCGTCCACCAAATCTCATGGACCAGGCAAGGAGGGTATTAATTAGAGAGGCAACTAATAGACCAAAGATAACCCTGAAGGAGCTGCAAAGTTCCACAGCAGAGATTCGATTATCTGTCCAAAGGATCACTTTAAGCCGTACACGCCACAGAGCTGGGCCTTACGGAAGAGTGGCTAGAAAAAAGCCATACAAGAAAATAAGCAAACACGTTTGTGTTCGCCAAAAGGCATGTGGGAGACTCCCCAAACATATGGAAGAACGTACTCTGGTCAGATGAGACTAAGAATGAGATTTTTGGCCATCAAGGAACTTACTATGTCTGGCACAAACCCAACACCTCCCATCACCCAGAGAACACCATCCCCACAGTGAAGCATGGTGGTGGCAGCATCATGGATGGTGCTATATAGAGGGAAATTCTTGAGAGAACCGGTTTCAGTCTTCCAGAGATTTGAGACTTGGACGGAGGTTCACCTTCCAGCAGGACAATGACCCTAAGCATACTGCTAAAGCAACACTTGAGTGGTTTAAGCGGAAACATTTAATGTATTGGAATGGCCTAGTTAAAGACCAGACCTCAATCCAATTGGGAATCTGTGGTATGACTTAAAGATTGCTGAACACCAGCGGAACCCATCCAACTTGAAGGAGCTGGAGCAGTTTTGCCTTGAAGAATGGGCAAAAATCCCAGTGGCTAGATGTGCCAAGCTTATAGAGACATATCCCAAGAGACTTGCAGCTGTAATTGCTGCAAAAGGTGGCTCTGCAAAGTATTGACTTTGGGGGGGTGGGGTGAATAGTTATGCACGCTCAAGTTTTTTTTGTATTATTTCTTGTTTGTTTCACATAAAAAACTATTTTGCATCTTCAAAGTGGTAGGCATGTTGTGTATATCAAATGATACAAACCCCCAAAAAGTATATTTTAATTCCAGATTGTAAGGCAACAAAATAGGAAAACTGCCAAGGGGGTGAATAGTTTCGTAAGCCACTGTACAGTACCAGTCAAAAGTTTGGACACACCTACTCATTCAATAGTTTTTCTTTATTTTTACTACTTTCTACATTGTAGAATAGTAGTGAAGACATCAAACTATGAAATAACACATATGGCATCATGTAGTAACCAAAAAAGTGTTAAAAACTAATCAAAATACATTTATTTTTGATACTCTTCAAAGTAGCCACCATTTGCCTTGATGACAGCTTTGCACACTTTTTGGATTCCCTCAACCAGCTTCATGAGGTAGTCACCTGGAATGCCTTTCAATTAACAGGTGTGCCTTGTTAAGAGTTAATTTGTGGAATTTCTTTCCTTCTTAATGCGTTTGAGCCCATCAATTTTGTTGTGACAAGGTAAGGGTGATATACAGACGATAGCCGTATTTGTAAGGGCTATCTGACCAAGGAGATTGATGGAGTGCTTCAACAGATGACCTGGCCTCCACAATCACCCGATCTCAACCCAATTGAGATGGTTTGGATGAGTTGGACCACAGAGTCAAGGAAAAGCAGCCAGCAAGTGCTCAGCATGTGTGGGAACTCCTTCAAGACTGTTGGAAAAGCATTCCCCATGAAGCTGGTTGAGAAAATGCCAAGAGTGTGCAAAGCTGTCATCAAGGCAAAGGTTGGCTATCTTGAAGAATCTAAAATCAAAAATATATTTTGATTTGTTTAACACTTTTTTTGGTTACTACATGATTCTGTATGTGTTATTTCATAGTTTTGATGTCTTCACTAATATTCTACAATGTAGAAAATAGTACAATTAACTTATCTAGGGTAAGGGGCAGCATTCGGAATTTTGGATGAAATGCATGCCCAAATTAACTTCTTATGGCTGCAAGGGGCAGTATTGAGTAGCCAGTTAAATCGTGCCCATTTCAAACGGCCTCGTACTCAATTCTTGCTCGTTACAATATGCATATTATTATTACTATTGGATAGAAAACACTCTCTAGTTTCTAAAACCGTTTGAATTATTTCTCTGAGTGAAACAGAACTCATTCTGCAGCACATTTCCTGACCAGGAAGTGGAATGTCAGAAATCGATGCTCTGTTCAACTTCCTGCCTATACATGGGCATGATACGTAAGAGTCTACGTACACTTCATACACCTTCCCCTGGTTGTCAAGAGGCGGTGAGAGAAGAAATTTGTGTTTATCTTGGTCTGAGGTGGAATTAAAGCTCTTTGTATGACGTGACCGTCCATTTCCTGTTTCTGGAGCGCGCGAAAGGGGACATGGATTTGCCTTCTGTTTAGCTGTCGTTATGGACGACTAATATCTCCGGCTATGATTTTATTTGATACTGTGACCATATCATCGTAAAGTATGTTTTTTCAATATAGTTTATCTTATTGAAAGGGGAGTTTGAGTGCCGTCTTAATTGTTGACTTGGAAGCTTTGTACTCAATTCTGCTCGGAAAATGCACTATTATTTTCTGTGAATAGAAACAACTCTGTACTTTAAAACCCCTTGTCAAACATTCTGTGAGTAAAAAGAGACTTTTATTTGCAGCAAACTTCCTGCAGTGAAATTAAATCGTGGCTCGGTTCCACGACTATTAATTGCTGATATGATTAGTTATAAAATGTTTCTTACTTTTGGTGATCTTCCGTCAGAATGTTGGCACAAGGTGTCCTTTGTCAAAGTACAGTCGTTGTTTGATTCGACGTTCATTTTCCCTCTCGATTTAGCACGCCGCACTTGCCAAGTGGCACAAAGCTCTCCAAGTCAACAAACGAAGAGAACGGAACACGGCAAAACTCCCGAAAAATTTTCATAATCTGATGAAACTATATTGAAAAAAACATACTTTACGATGATATGGTCACATGTATCAAATAAAATCATAGCCGGAGATATTAGTCGTCCATAACGACAGCTGAAACAGAAGGCAAATCCATGTCCCCTTTCGCGCGCTCCAGAAACAGGAAATGGACGGTCACGTCATACAAAGAGCTTTAATTCCACCTCAGACCAAGATAAACAACGAATTTCTTCTCTCACCGCTCTTGACACCAGGGGAAGGTGTATGAAGTGTACGTAGACTCTTACGTAGCATGCCATGTATAGGCAGGAAGTTGAACAGAGCATCGATTTCAGACATTCCACTTCCTGGTCAGGAAATGTGCTGCAGAATGAGTTCTGTTCACTCAGAGAAATAATTCAAACGGTTTTAGAAACTAGAGAGTGTTTTCTATCCAATAGTAATAATAATATGCATATTGTACGAGCAAGAATTGAGTACGAGGCCGTTTGAAATGGGCACGATTTAACTGGCTACTCAATACTGCCCCTTGCAGCCATAAGAAGTTAAACTATATTGAAAAAACTACTTTACGATGATATGGTCATATGTATCAAATAAATCTAAACCGGAGATGTTAGTCGTCCATAACGACAGCTAAACAGAAGGCAAATCCATGTCCCCTTTCGCGCGCTCCAGAAACAGGAAATGGACGGTCACGTCATACAAGAGCTTTAATTCCACCTCAGACCAAGATAAACACGAAATTTCTTCTCTCACCGCCTCTTGACAACCAGGGAAGGTGTATGAAGTGTACGTAGACTCTTACGTATCATGCCCATGTATAGGCAGGAAGTTGAACATAGCATCGATTTCTGACATTCCACTTCCTGGTCAGGAATGTGCTGCAGAATGAGTTCTGTTTCACTCAGAGAAATAATTCAAACGGTTTTAGAAACTAGAGAGTGTTTTCTATCCAATAGTAATAATAATATGCATATTGTAACAGCAAGAATTGAGTACGAGGCCGTTTGAAATGGCACGATTTAACTGGCTACTCAATACTGCCCTTGCAGCCATAAGAAGTTAATTTGGGCATGCATTTCATCCAAAATTCCAAATGCTGCCCTTACCCTAGATAAGTTAATTGTACTATTTTCTACATTGTAGAATATTAGTGAAGACATCAAAACTATGAAATAACACATACAGAATCATGTAGTAACCAAAAAAGTGTTAAAACAAATCAAAATATATTTTTGATTTTAGATTCTTCAAGATAGCCAACCTTTGCCTTGATGACAGCTTTGCACACTCTTGGCATTTTCTCAACCAGCTTCATGGGAATGCTTTTCCAACAGTCTTGAAGGAGTTCCCACACATGCTGAGCACTTGCTGGCTGCTTTTCCTTGACTCTGTGGTCCAACTCATCCCAAACCATCTCAATTGGGTTGAGATCGGGTGATTGTGGAGGCCAGGTCATCTGTTGAAGCACTCCATCAATCTCCTTGGTCAGATAGCCCTTACAAATACGGCTATCGTCTGTATATCACCCTTACCTTGTCACAACAAAATTGATGGGCTCAAACGCATTAAGAAGGAAAGAAATTCCACAAATTAACTCTTAACAAGGCACACCTGTTAATTGAAAGGCATTCCAGGTGACTACCTCATGAAGCTGGTTGAGGGAATCCAAAAAGTGTGCAAAGCTGTCATCAAGGCAAATGGTGGCTACTTTGAAGAGTATCAAAATAAATGTATTTTGATTAGTTTTTAACACTTTTTTTGGTTACTACATGATGCCATATGTGTTATTTCATAGTTTGATGTCTTCACTACTATTCTACAATGTAGAAAGTAGTAAAAATAAAGAAAAACTATTGAATGAGTAGGTGTGTCCAAACTTTTGACTGGTACTGTACAGTGGCTTACGAAACTATTCACCCCCTTGGCAGTTTTCCTATTTTGTTGCCTTACAATCTGGAATTAAAATATACTTTTTGGGGGTTTGTATCATTTGATATACACAACATGCCTACCACTTTGAAGATGCAAAATAGTTTTTTTATGTGAAACAAACAAGAAATAATACAAAAAACTTGAGCGTGCATAACTATTCACCCCACCCCCCAAAGTCAATACTTTGCAGAGCCACCTTTTGCAGCAATTACAGCTGCAAGTCTCTTGGATATGTCTCTATAAGCTTGGCACATCTAGCCACTGGGATTTTTGCCCATTCTTCAAGGCAAACTGCTCCAGCTCCTTCAAGTTGGATGGTTCCGCTGGTGTTCAGCAATCTTTAAGTCATACCACAGATTCCCAATTGGATTGAGGTCTGGTCTTTAACTAGGCCATTCCAATACATTAAATGTTTCCGCTTAAACCACTCAAGTGTTGCTTTAGCAGTATGCTTAGGGTCATTGTCCTGCTGGAAGGTGAACCTCCGTCCAAGTCTCAAATCTCTGGAAGACTGAAACCGGTTCTCTCAAGAATTTCCCTCTATATAGCACCATCCATGATGCTGCCACCACCATGCTTCACTGTGGGATGGTGTTCTCTGGGTGATGGGAGGTGTTGGGTTTGTGCCAGACATAGTAAGTTCCTTGATGGCCAAAAATCTCATTCTTAGTCTCATCTGACCAGAGTACGTTCTTCCATATGTTTGGGGAGTCTCCCACATGCCTTTTGGCGAACACAAACGTGTTTGCTTATTTTCTTGTATGGCTTTTTCTAGCCACTCTTCCGTAAGCCCAGCTCTGTGGCGTGTACGGCTTAAAGTGATCCTTTGGACAGATAATCGAATCTCTGCTGTGGAACTTGCAGCTCCTTCAGGGTTATCTTTGGTCTATTAGTTGCCTCTCTAATTAATACCCTCCTTGCCTGGTCCATGAGATTTGGTGGACGGACCTCTCTTGGTAGTTTGTTGTGGTGCCATATTACTTCCACTTTTAATATGGATTTAACTTCTTATGGCTGCAAGCCCGATGTCGGTACACTTATGACAACAGCCGCTCAAGTGCAGGGCGCGAAATTCAAATAATTTTTTAGAAATATTTAACTTTCACACATTAACAAGTCCAATACAGCAAATGAAAGATAAACATATTGTGAATCCAGCCAACATGTCCGATTTTTTTTTTTTTTTACAGCGAAAACACCACGTATATTTATGTTAGCTCACCACCAAATGCAAAAAGGACAGACATTTTTCACAGCACAGGTAGCATGCACAAAACCAACCTAACTAACCAAGAACCACCAAACTAACCAAGAAACAACTTCATCAGATGACAGTCTTATAACATGTTATACAATAAATCTATGTTTTGTTTGAAAAATGTGCATATTTGAGGTATAAATCAGTTTTACATTGCAGCTACCATCACAGCTACCGTCACAAATAGCACCGAAGCAGCCAGAGTAATTACAGACACCAACGTGAAATACCTAAATACTCATCATAAAACATTTCTGAAAAATACATGGTGTACAGCAAATTAAAGACAAGCATCTTGTGAATCCAGCCAATATTTCCGATTTCTTAAGTGTTTTACAGCAAAAACACAATAGCAGAGATTCGATTATCTGTCCATACAGTACCTACTTCAGCCTTAACATCAGCTCCACAGGTAACCTCCAGAAAGCTATGCACGATCTGACAGACAAGGCAAGAAGGGCCTTCTACGCCATCAAAAGGAACATAAAATTCGACATCACAATTAGGGCCTGGCTAAAAATATTTGTATCAGTTATAGAACCCATTGCCATTTATCGCTGTGAGGTCTCGGGTCCCCTTACCAACCAAGAATTCACACCAAATTGAGACTCTGCATGCAGAATTCTGAAAACACATCCTCTGTGTACAACGTAAAACACCAAATAATGCATGCAGAGCAGAATTAGGCTGATACTCGCTAATGATCAAAATCCAGAAAAGATCCCTTAAATTCTACAACCACCTAAAAGGAAGTGATTCCCAAATCTTCTATAACAAAGTAATCCCCTACAGAAAGATTAACCTAGAGAAGAGTCCCTTATAACTTCTTTGGGGTAGGGGGCAGTATTTTCACGTTCGGATGAAAAGCATGCCCAGAGTAAACGGCCTGCTACAATGCCATAAAGCTAGAATATGCATATTATTAGTATTTGGATAGAAAACACTCTGAAGTTTCTAAAACTGTTTGAATGATGTCTGTGAGTATAACAGAACTCATATGGCCTGAGAAAAAATCCAACCAGGAAGTGGGAAATCTGAGGTTGGTCGATTTTCAACTCAGCTCCTATTGAAGATACAGTGGGATATTTGTAATGTTGCACTTCCTAAGGCTTCCACTAGATGTCAACAGTCGTTAGAACCTTGTCTGATGCCTCTACTGTTTAGTGGGGCCGAAGGAGAGAGGAATTAGTCAGGTCTGCGATGAGGTGACCATGCTCTGACCATGCGCGTTCACTGAGAGCGAGCTCTGTTCCATCGCAATTCTGAAGACACAGGAATACTCCGGTTGGAACATTATTGAAGAATTATGTTAATAATTAAAAACATCCTAAAGATTGATTCAATACTTCATTTGTCATGTTTTTACAGACTGTAATATAACTTTTTCAACTTTTCGTCCGTACTTTCCGCGGGACCTGCCCGCACGTCGTGAGTTTGGAAAGTGTACTGAACGCTAGAACAACAAGGAGGAATTTGGCATAAATGACGGACATTATCGAACAAAACAAACATTTATTGTGCAACTGGGATTCCTGGGAGTGCATTCTGATGAAGATCATCAAAGGTAAGTGAATGTTTATAATGTTACTTCTGACTTCTGTTGACTGCATAATATGGCAGCTATATTTGTGTCTTGATTGGGCTCTGAGCGCCGACTCAGATTATTGCATGGTTTGCTTTTTTCGTGAAGCTTTTTTGAAATCTGACACAGCGGTTGCATTAAGGAGAAGTGCATCCAAAATTCCATGCATAACAGTTGTATCTTTTAGCAATGTTTATTATGAGTTTTCCTGTAAATTGATGTGGCTCTCTGCAAAATCAAAGGATGTTTTGTGACTTCTGAACGTAAGGCGCCAGTGTAAACTCAGATTTTTGGATATAAATATGAACTTTAACCAAACAAAACATACATGTATTGTGTAACATGAAGTCCTATGAGTGTCATCTGATGAAGATCATCAAAGATTAGTGATTCATTTGATCTATATTTCTGCTTTTTGTGAATCCTCTCTTTGGCTGGAAAAATGGCTGTGTTATTCTGTGAATTGGCACTCACCTAACATAATCGTTTGGTTTGCTTTCGTCGTAGAGCCTTTTTGAAATCGGACACTGTGGCTAGATTTACAACAAGTGTATCTTTAAAATGGTGTAAAATACATGTATGTTTGAGGAATTGTAATTATGGGATTTCAGTTTTTTATTTTTATTTGGCGTCCTGCAGTTTCACTGGCTGTTGAAGAGGTGGGACGCTACCGTCTCACCTACCCTAGAGAGGTTATTAAGCAAGCTGGTCCTGGGGCTCTGCTCACAAACACAAACACACCCCACAGAGCCCCAGGACAGCAACACAATTAGACCCAACCAAATCATGAGAAAACAAAAAGATAATTACTCGACACATTGGAAAGAATTTACCAAAAAACTGAGAAAACTGGAATGCTATTTTGCCCTAAACAAAGAGTACACCGTAGCAAAATACCTGACCACAAAAATTAAGGAAAGCTTTGACTATGTACAGATTCAGTGAGCATGGCCTATCTATTGAGAGAGGCCGCCGTAGCAGACCTGGCTCTCAAGAGAAACAGGCTATGTGGCACACTGCCCACAAAATGAGGTGGAAACTGAGCTGCACTTCCTAACCTCCTGCCAAATGTATGACCATATTAGAGGGAACACACATTTCCCTCAGATTACACCGCAAATAATTAAAATTTGATCCAATTTTGATAAACTCCCATATCTATTGGGTGAAATACCACAGTGGTGCCATCACAGCAGCAATATGTGTGACCTGTTGCCACAAGATAAGGGCAACCAGTGGAGAACAAACACCATTTTAAATACAACGCATATTTATGTTTATTTATTTTCCCTTTTTTACTTTATCTATTTGCACATCATTATAACACTGCACCTAACCATAATATAACATTTTAAATGTGTCTATTCCTTTGACACTTGCATGTGTAATGTTAACTGTTCATTTTGTTTTGTTTATTTAACTTTTGTTTATTTTCTATTTCACTTGCTGTGTCAATGTAAACAGAGAGAGAGAGAGAGAGAGAGAGAAAACTTTGACCACATTACCTTCAGGATTAAAGCTGCTCCGCCTGTCAATCAGGTCTTTTAACACCTCCCCCGCTGACCAGCGAAACACAGTGAAGGGGAGAGTCAGTGTGATAGCCAGCCAGCTATCTCTGCTCTACAAGAGCTCTCTGCCTCCATTTAGAATGACAGGTGAATGGATTTTTGGATGCACTCCAATACACACTCCTGAATATGGCTTAGTTGGCTGAGAACACTAAGCCTTCTGCAATACACAAAGGGTAGGGAAGTAAGTATATGAGATACAGTCAGAGGTGAAAGTAAGGCAGGATGGTCCGGTACAGCATCCCTGCAAAATAAATAGTGGGGGTATGCCGTACCGGTAAAACATGACCCTATCACAGTAATTCAAACAAAATGTCAAGAAAACTTTAGGCTATTACACCACTTTTTATCATCACCTCATGTCAGAGGCATAAGAAATGTGCGAATGGACTTGAAAACGGGTGGTACAGCGAACTTTCCAAATGCTCTGTGGTTAGATGAGGCAGAGATGAGTGCCGATACCGAGACAGCAGTGGCTGCACAATCACCAAATGTCATTACCTTTTTGGAGTTTTGTGGAACAGATGTCTCTTTCCATTCACCACCGTTTGGAGGCTGGAAATACGGTATGTTGCGAGTGGATGAACGTGCGCGGGTAGCCTAGAAAAGGTGCCCTTTAAAGGGATTGTTTGACAATCAGATGAAAACATCATGACTGGTTGTGTTTATGCCACAATAAAAGGTAATTCATTTTAAAAGTTAAACGACAAATCTTTAAGACTAGGCCCACAGAGATCCTATTGAATTAATAGGGACTCTATATGGAATTCTACGATTAGGCCCACAAAAAATGTCCCGCAACAAGAGGAAAAGAATACTACTTTCAGCTCTGGATGCAGTATTGTGTAGCCTACTAACACTAATTCATCAACTAATTCATCAACACTCCATTTGTTATTTGTGGTTATTATTTGACTATATCTTTGAGAGGCAAGCACCTGAATGTAACGCTTGATTCTGAATTCTGAATTTCTCTCCCAATCTCTCTCCCGTCTCTACCCAGGAAGCATGTCTTATCTGAAGTTCACCTTGTTTAAAAACAACAAATACGATAAGCAAAAACAAGTGAAATTCTTGTGTGTGTATTATTTTAAACAGTACACAAAAACTTGTCTTTGGGTTGGCTCAGATGAGATATTTCTGTTCTGGTGAAAGTCAATAAAACGTTTTAACCCCAACTAATGGAAGTGAACAGATACTTCAGTGTGAAAGGTGGCGCTATCGTTTGAGCAGCCAATTTTGAAAAAATATTTGTACAATATGTGATATAATTCAGAATGAATCTAACAGACTGTGTTTTGGACCGTTCGATGTAGAACGTGGATTGAGGTTGGTTCTAGTTAATTGGTAGAATTGTACAAAAACACAATGGAAAAGTTGCCTTTTCAAACAACCCTTTATATCCAACTAACAGAAGTGAAAGATCCCAAAAAATAACACTCTGTTATTCTCCAAGTCCAATTAACCCAAAACATTACATGCATCTGCCCTGCAATTACACTGCATTAATTATGGCCTCACAATGAACAGAAGTAAGAGGCTAGATTGGGTTAGATGAACTTTGCTGTAGAAAAAATACATTTCATATTTTACACTAGGTTGGTCTCTGCAAATTCCATTTGGCCTTCAGTTCCAAGAGTAAAAACGAGAGTCATGAAGGTTAATACATTTTCATTATGAGGACAACAATAGCTCACAGAGTCAAGCCAGAGGAGCAATTAAAGGTTTGGCCTTGCTTCCACTCTGTCTACATCCCAAATGGTAACCTATTTCCTACATAGTGCACTACATCCCATAGGGCTTTGGGCAAAAGTAGTGGACTACATAGGGAATAGAGTGCCATTCGGGACACAGTCTGGGTCTCCTCTCTTACCTCTCCTGTTCTGTTAGACGCTAGCCAGCGATAGACTGTAGCTTAGGAGGATGCAGGGTGCTGAGTGAGAATTATGAAGAGGAAGTACAGTACTGTAAAGTATATTCCATAAGAGCAACCAGTGCCAGGAATGTCTGATAATGGATGTGTCTTAATCACTATACTTCCCTCATATGATTTATGATTTAATGATAACATATAACTTCTTGTGAGTTTTGAGGAAGACAACAACATGCATTATAATGATGGATATCCATGGTAACAGATGAGGACAGATCCTCTGCTCTAAGGCTACTATTGACCAGGGTCCAGTAGAAGGCCTAGTAGTGCACTAAACAGGGAATAGGGTGCCATTTGGTACGCACACTGAATGTAGCTTTGATTAGGATATCAACCATTTTGAGGATAGTTTACTCATAATATCAGCCTGGGGAAGCGACTCAAAGTCCATTGATGCTTTTATTTGATCCATTAGCTGATCGTGTAGTCTGATAGAAAGAGCAGAGCCCATCACAGTCAGAGTCTTGACATGCTCGTTGATGCATTAATGTCACAATTAACATATTAAGAAGAAAGACGCTTATTCATTCACATCCTCTATGGTAATTAACCCAAATGGTGCAATTAAATCCACAAATTTACTTCAAACCCTCCACGGAAGATAATTAGCCTCGATGCAAAATTCATAACCCAGTCATAAGTCACAGTGCAACAACACAATAGATGCCTTTCAGAGTGGGCGGTTGAGGGCTTTAGCCAATTTATTTAAGTTGTAACTCTGTGTGTGTGTGTGCGTGTGTGTGCATGCGTTCAAGCGTGCGTGCGTGTGTGTAGAAGCATTAGAAACTCAGGCTGGCAGCGGTGAAATGCCACCATGCACACAACTGCAGCTGTCATTTTCACATTAGGTTATGATCTCCTAAACACCAGAGAAGAGTTAGTCTACATCCCAAATGGCACCCTATTCCCTTTATAGTGCATGACATTACTTTTGCCATTTGGGACAGCGCTGGTCAAAAGTAGTGCACTATAAAGGGAATAGGGTGCCATTTGGGACAACAATACTGCAGTGTATCAGTTGAAGTTGAGTGCCATTGCCTTTCATCGTGACTTTATCTGTCTGTCTCTATTTTCCCCTTCCTTCCAGCCTCCCAGAACAGAGCAGACAATGGTAATGCAGCTGTGTGTGTGTGTGTGTGTGTGTGTGTGTGTGTGTGTGTGTGTGTGTGTGTGTGTGTGTAGTGCAACCGTGTATCTGCGTCAGGGAAGAAAGGGCCCAGTTTATCAGTCACTCCTGATATAAAGACAGAAAATCGATGAGAAAAGAGTCAGCACGGAGGAAACACACACCAGCTGGGCCTGTGATAATATCTTAAATCTGACAGCCATCTGAGGATCACACTCCCACCCGCTATACCCCTGTCTCATCCCAACTCATTTTGTTGTGAATCTGATGCTGCACTGAATGAGAATATGAGAGTGAGAATGAATGAGAATATAATCAGTGATGCAGCCACCTCAATATTCAAAAAATATTCCTATTCCCTGTTTAGTGCACTTATTTCACTAAAAAGGTCCAAAGCACATTATATGTAGGTTGACATTTTAGACACCACCCTGTAAACGTGTCTGAAGCAGAGGCTAAGAACACAGTGACCATTGACCTGCTATTTCTGACCTGTCTGGCCAAGCCAATCCTTCATCCTCTACAGCTGTGCTTGTATCAAATGTCAGACTTGCATCCCCACTACTTTGATGTGCATCACAGGGAAATATGATGTCCGAGGCTAAAACTTAATGGATCTCATTGAGATGTACATATCTTAACCTCTGTGGAGTGATGGATGGAGAACAATTCTGATAATTTACTGACTTGGGGATGTGACTCATTATATTCCTAAAGGGCAACATTTGGGCCATAATCCACCGAGAGGTGAGAGATGTTTCATAATTGCCTCTTTCGGATAGTTTACAATCAGTACTTAAACGCCAGCAGGACTAGACACTTTGTCAAGCAGCTGACAGGGCCGTGTCTGCCTATGGTGCATCTTCAGTCCACACTCATAAAAGAGGGTTCCTCAAGTGTTCTTTGGGAAGGGTAATGGTTCTATGTGGAACCATAATGACTCAAATAAACCATTTGAGCCACGCAATAGTTCTTTGCAGTTCAGAAAAGGGTTCTTTCCTCTTTTAGTGAAAATGTAAATGTTGGGGCGGTGGCTCATTGGAATATTTAGGGTGGTGGTTTCCTCACAGCTGTTTTGTGTGACCATGAGCCAGAGTGTCATTCCAGTTGATCTCATCTGTTGTGTTATGCCATGTCATGACATGACTTTAACATTCATCTGTGGACGTTTATTTATCTAATTAACTATTTTAAATGTTTCCTGATTAATTTAATCATGCAACAATTAATTCATTGGGATCTGGGGCACCACGAGAGAGGTTCTTTAAAGAGTTACCATCTCCCGAATGAAACTCTAAAAGGTCTTTACCCATCACATGTATAAACAGTCATCATCATTCTGAACAGTCGTAACCTCATTGCATCTGCAAAAACCTAAGCCTTTCTTATGATTCAGTACTACACAAATTGGTTTAATTATTTATTTACTAGCTAATTAAATGGGAACACAGGATAAACATACACACTCTGCACCGCTTATTGACTGGAGACGTAATACGCTGAAAACAGGTCCCCAGTGGAATGACAACAACATGGCTGCTTGTTAAAGAACAGATGGAGAGAGAGAGGGACAGAGACACTTAACATTGGTACATTCAGAAATTACTTTCACCTACAGTAACCATACAAACTCAGCAACAACAAAAAAACGTCCCTGTATCAGAACCCTGTCTTTCAAAGATAATTCGTAAAAATTAAAATAACTTCACAGATCATCATTGCAAAGGGTTTAAACACTGTTTCCCATGCTTGTTCAATGAACCATAAACAATTAATGAACATGCACCTGTGAAACGGTCGTTAAGACACTAACAGCGTACAGACGTTAGGCAACTAAGGTCACAGTAATGAAAACTTAGGACACTAAAGAGGCCTTTCTATTGACTCTGAAAAGCACCAAAAGAACGATGCCCAGGGTCCCTGCTCATCTGCGTGAACGTGCCTTGGGCATGCTGCAAGGAGGCATGAGGACTGCAGATGTGGCCAGGGCAATAAAATGCAATGTTCGTACTGTGAGACACCTAAGACAGTCCTACAGGGAGACAGGACAGACAGCTGATCATCCTCGCAGTGGCAGACCACGTGTAACAGCACCTGCACAGGATCGGTACATCCGAACATCACACCTGCGGGACAGGTACAGGATGGCAACAACAACTGCCCGAGTTACACCAGGAACGCACAATCCCTCCATCAGTGCTCAAACTGTCTGCAATAGGCTGAGAGAGGCTGGACTGAGGGCTTGTAGGCAACAACGTCACCTATGGGCACAAACCCACCATCGCTGGATCAGACAGGACTGGCAAAAAGTGCTCTTCACTGACGAGTCACGGTTTTGTCACACCTGGGGTGATGGTCGGATTTGCATTTATCGTCAAAATAATGAGCGTTACACTGAGGTCTGTACTCTGGAGCGGGATTGATTTGGAGGTGGAGGGTCCGTCATGGTCTGGTGCGTTGTGTCACAGTATCATCGGACTGAGCTTGTTGTCATTGCAGACAAACTCAACGCTGTACATTACAAGGAAGACATCCTCCTCCCTCATGTGGTACCCTTCTTGCAGGCTCATCCTGACATGACACTCCAGCATGGCAATGCCACCAGCCATACTGATCTTTCTATGCGTGATTTCCTGCAAGACAGGAATGTCAGTGTTCTGCCATGGCCAGAGAAGAGCCCGGATCTCAATCCCATTGAGCACGTCTGGGACCTGTTGGATCGGAGGGTGAGGGCTAGAGCCATTCCCCCCATAAATGTCCGGGAACTTGCAGGTGCCTTGGTGGAAGAGTGGGGTAACATCTCACCCCAAGAACTGGCAAATCTGGTGTAGTCCATGAGGAGGAGATGCACTGCAGTACTTAATGCAGCTGGTGGCCACACCAGGTATTGACTGTATTTTTTTATTTTGACCCCCCATTTGTTCAGGGACATATTATTTCATTTCTGTTAGTCACATGTCTGTGGAACTTGTTCAGTTTATGTCTCAGTTGTTGAATCTTGTTATGTTCATACAAATATTTACACGTTAAGTTTGCTGAAAATAAACGCAGTTGACAGTGAGAGGACATTTCTTTTTTTGCTGAGTTTACTTTGAACACCAACCGCCGCCAGCTTTGAGTAAGAAATCATAAATGTATCGACGTGAAATGCCTGGGTTCGCCGGGGATCTCTCGGTGAACAGGGCAGCCCTGGAAAGGGGGTTGGGTCTTTTCGCGGCAAGCTTTTAATGCTCTGATTGTCCGAAATGATTCCAACAAGTCTTCTACTGTTGTCCTTCTTTGTAGTTGTCCGGTATCCAGGACTGATGCCGGTAGTTTCATTGTAAGGTGTTTCAGTCCCCCTCAAAGTGGAAAATGTATCATCGGAAGCAGAGTCCACTCTGAGCGGACTACATCCCAAATGGCACCCTATTGCATGTCTCCAAGAAGGAGTGAAGTTGCTCACTCAAAGAGACTGCTGGCTCGAAATCATGAAAATAATAGTCTATCAGGTTTGCTGATTGTATGTGCCGAGATATCGTAATATCCGCTTGAGTCAAATATTCCACCAGGAGGTATCGAAACGTCTGTTTCCCAAGGGGTCCTATGGACAGACTCCTTGTGGATGACTGTGTTGCAGGCAGTGTTAGGAGAAGACAGTGTGGTCAGTGGAGATGGCACGGTTACTTGTGACCACGATTGGATGTGTTTCCAATCCATCAGTGGGACCAAATGATCCATCAAGTCTACTCCGAGTAGCAGGTGTTCAGTGTCGAGGCTGGTAACATACACAGGGTGAACAAGCGATACGTTTTGGAAGTTTAGTTTCAGCATGAGTCGCATTGTGAGAGGCAAGGTAGTCTGAGTGAAACCATCGTTTTAATCAACGTTTTTTAGGGTTCACAGCCCTTTTGAGATCATTGACACAATGTTTGAGAAATGAGTGATATTGTCGAGCCCGATTCAATTAGCGCATAACAGGTTAAGCAGTTCTCCAGAACTGTTTCCAGGTAGCAACTTTCAGAGTTGCATTTTGTGGTCATATTCCCCACAAAGTGGAGTGAATGTTTGCAATGGCGTGATGTGTCATTTGTGTTCATGGTGAAAACAGATCGACTTATCGGAGTTTGAGTGGAATTGCCTATTGCAATGTGGGTTACCTTGTGTGTTATGACATTTGTATCGGAGTCTATTGTCAAATCCTGTGGGCTTGTTTCTGGATCGAGCTGGCATTGGATTGTTTATAGTGTTCATTTCGGTGTCCCTGTTCTCTGCCAATTCCACGCCTAGTCATGGTGACTTACCTTTTTCCTCTTTGTCAAATTTTTGGCGCTTTAGTACTTCTGTACTTTTGGCGCTTTTGTATTCAACGTTCACCTCAACATGTAAAGCCTGTCAGTACCCGTAGCATTCGGGTAGCCATCCAAGGCATCCTCTATGTCTGCTAAGAAGTTATGTTTGGCTTCCCTGGAACGGGTTCAAAGGTGTGGAAGTTTTTGACGATTTTGTGAAGGCGTTCCGTGCTAACAGCGCGGAGAGGGTTGGCTTCATCCTGAGGGGAATTTTTGGCTGATAGGCCAAGAGGAGAAACCAAGCTTTGGCTTTGTTGGCGAGGAGGCGACATATTACTCTGTCCTGAATGGCCAAGAGGAAAACATCTGAGGGACATCTGACAGAGGTAAAGTCTGAAACCTTCTGTCATCTTCACTCCTTTGTGTACCAAGCTCCGGATGCGAGCATGGTTGCTTTGTTGGGTAGTCACGCTGTAGCGTGTGACTGTTCTGGAGTTCCTCCAGGTGGTACCTAAGGGTGGTATTTTGCTGCATAGCGGAGTCCACTTGGGCGCTTAGAGTACTTAATTTAGACAGATGAATGTTGCACTGTCTCTGTTCGGCCTCATACTTATCTGTCATGGTCTGCAGGGAGAGGTCTTGAGTGCTGAGCAAGAGATTCAGTGATGAGATTTCTTCGTTTGATTGGAGATCATTTTTTTCATCTTCCTCACCTGGGTTCTCTCATCATTCATTTGGTCAGAGACTTCAATGAGTTCCGTTGTTTTGTCATTCAACTTGATCATTGTGTTCATTAACTGTTCGTCTTGGTCTGCAACTTTTGGACTAGAACATTATTGCTTTGAGTGACGTTCATCAAATCTGCATGCATGTTATCAAGTTGCACGCCTCTGTTTGTAGCTAACTCGTCAGATTTATCTAATTTGGCGTGGACTTGGTCGTATTTATTTTTGGCTAAATCGAGTTGTTCCTGTAGAAGACGATTTTGTTTCTGTAGAAGATGATTTTGTTTCTGTAGTAGACGATTTTGTTCAAGAGTTAGTACTCGTTCTTCATTATACGTTTTTTCTATTTCTTTTAAATGTTCCCTTCTCAAACACAGTTCTTCGGCAAGCTTAATCTTTTATTTTTCGGTTTTTGTCATTCCTTTCCTGGTTCTCTCCACCTGTCCCTTCATTCTGCTGTGCACTGCGGTACAGGACCGATGGCTTAACTGGAGAGAACCTTTACAAGGCCTGCACCTGATGGTTTATTTTGTAGGGTGTTTGTCTCAATTTCTGCAGTTTTTTTGCTTATGGCATTGTGATCTACATTCTTAGCCCTTTGGCATAGTTTGGATATATATCGTTGCTGAGGTCAGCGATCAATCTTTCCATGGGTGATGGTTCACTTATTACCGGGGGAATAGGGGGCACCCCCTCTGATAGCTTGCTCATTATTATTATTTTGTTTTGTAAAGTTTGGATTTTGACTCGGGTTCTTTATAGAACCACAAATGTTCCATTTAGAACCTTATGATCATGGTTATTTATTTACTGTAACTTTAAAAAAGGCTTCTATATAGCACTAAATAACTCTTATTTGGCACTATATATAACCTTTTTTGTGTGTGTGTAGCTTCAACTTTAGGACTATGTTGTCCAGGACAGGAGCAATAATATTTGTCTAAAAATCTATCTGAAAATCACCATTATTGGCTTGTATCACAGCAAGCACAGATACTGTATCGGCATATTGTAACACGATAATGCTTCAAGTTTGACATCTTGCTGATATTGTGAGGGCCTATACAGTAATTTTGTAGTTATAGGTGTCAAACCACACATCCATGACACTGATCGTGCCTTCTGCCCCAAGGCTTTAAGATTCTCCTATATCACAATTTTCCTTATCTGGACCCGTATTCATAAAGCGTCTACAGGATTTTGGATAGTTTACTATCAGTGCTTAAACGCCAGCAGGACGAGACACTTTGTCAAGCAGCTGACAAGACATCTGTGATGCATTGTCTATCTGTGATGCATCTTCAGGAGCTTCAGGACTATGGATTATTTTATTATACATTTTAGAACTGGCCTATTTCTGAACAACAAAATGAAAACTATTGTGACGTTCTAATCTTTGAAAAGGATGAGAAAGAGATAAGAAACAAGTCACCACAGAAATCCAAGTGGTTTTGGATCGATATTAAAGATTTCACTCTGTCCGGGAATAACAATGTTGGTCTGAAAATCAATCTGAAAATCACAAACATGGGCTTGTATTGCTGAAAGCAAAAATCCCTGCATATTGTTACACGATAATGCTTCAAGTTTGACAGTTTGCTGATATTGTGAGGGGTATACAGCATGTTTTTGTCATATGTGTCGAGCCACATAGTGATTGTTCATTCTGCTACAAGGGGTTTAAGATTCTCCTATACCACATACTGTAAAACTTGAATTAATGGCTTTCTCAAATAACCGCCTGTCCCTTTTAATAGCTGAACAATGGCACAAAATTTCAGCAAATAAACGCCTGTTTCAAATAAACACTGTGTCTAAATTAATTGTTTACGAGGTTACCATGAATTACCATGAATTGTTTTATGTTAGATTTTTTACATTAAATAAGTCAGAAATGACTCGAGAAAATGATGGCAATAATCCGTTTTTATTGCCAGTCAGAAACTGCTAGCCAATGGCTGCTAACAGCTGAGAGTACAGATCCTCAGAAATCGAAGAACTGCCGAAAATGCACCATCGAAGAGAATAATTATTCTGTCAAGGATAAGTTTATTTTCTTGAAAATGGAACCATACTAAGACAAAGGAAACGTGACACAGTGTGTAAATGATAACACATTAGTGTAAGAAATTAATAAATTAATAAAAAGTATGGAAGTGAATGCTGGAATTAAACAATTAACTATGCAAATTAGCAAATGCTGTGTGCAATAAGGAAATAGACACCTGGCTCAAATAGAAGCCTGTCTCTAATAAGCGCCTGTTGTGTTCAGTGAATCAAGCGAATAAAAGCAAAGTAGAAGTTTTACGGTAACTTCTATTATGATCAGGGCTCGTATTCGAAAAGCGTCTCACAATAGGAATGCTGATCTAGGATCAGGTCCGCCTGTTATTTACGATGATTTAAAATGCAAAACTGATTTTAGATCAGCAGTCCTACTCTAAGAAGCTTTATGAATACAGGCCCATATTATCATAGATGTACTGAACTCTCATTCGTACCCTGTTTAAATCCTCCAAACAGAATACATACTTATATTTTAAGACATTTATTTCTCAAGAATATCTATCGATTCGTCGTGTCTTTGAAAACCTTAGCAGAGCAGTATCATGCAACGCTACAACAGATATTATCCTTCTGGTACATTCTTTTTCTGTTCATCACAGCAAATCCGGTCATGTTACTCAGAGGCAACAAACATGCCTTCGGCTTACAACACTCGCAGATACAGCACACATGTACTTCTCTCTGCTCGACAGCACAAATGCCCTGTGGGTCATGTTCATGTGCATCCAATGAGGTGAAAAGCCTGTTTCGCTGTGTTGTGTTATCATCTCCTGCGGTTTATTTCTTCTGCATCCATACTTGTGTACTCATTCAATGAGAAACAAAATGATTTTCGCCCCCCTTGAAAGGTATTATTTTGACACTGATTCATGGTGTTGAATTCAAACATGATTTGTGAGCTTACCCTCCTACTGCTAGATGAGTGTATATGCTTGTGTCCCAAATGGCCTCTTTTCAATATATAAGGCATTCATTTCAACCAAAGCCCTATGGACCCTGGTAAAAAGTAGTGCTCTACATAGGGAATAGGGTGCCATGTGGGACACAGTCTATATGTTAAGAATTATGCAGTTCTGCTGTGGTGTGATGATGTTTTTATTGGAATATTCTGCGCTGAGAAGTCAAGCGGATAAAACTGGTATGGAGATCTGTTGTGGGTCTGGTTCTGTATGCCTGTTTCCTACTGGAATATGTCACACTTCCTTTAAAAAAAATTATTAGCAATTAACCCTTCATTTTACAGCCCGATAATTACTAGGTTATAACTAGGTAAATACCTAGTAACAAAAAGTAAATACATAAACTATTCAGTCCTAAGCGTACTTACTAGGACCCAAGCAAGTACTACTTACTAACTGAATTAAGGCCGTTGGAAAAGCATTCCTCATGAAGCTGGTTGAGAGAATGCCAAGCGTATGCAAAGCTGTCATCAAGGCAAAGGTTGGCTACTTTGAAGAATCTCAAATATAAAATATTTTTTGGATTTGTTTAACACTTTTTCGGTTACTACATGATTCCATATGTGTTACTTCATAGTTTTGATGTCTTCACCATTATTCTACAATGTAGAAAGTAGTAAAAAATAAAGAAAAACACTGGAATGAGTAGGTGTGTCCAAACTTTTGACTGGAAATGTATATATGGGCCAGGCCATTCTAATCGACCTGGCCCGGGTATCCTGGAAGGATATTGACCTCATCCCGTCAGTAGAGGATGCCTGGTTGCCTGGTTGTTCTTTAAAAGTGCTTTCCTCACCATCTTAAATAAGCATGCCCCTTTCAAATGTAGAACTAAGAACAGATATAGCCCTTGGTTCACTCCAGATTTGACTGCCCTTGACCAGCACAAAAACCTGTGGCATACTGCACTAGCATCGAATAGTCCCCGCGAAATGCAACTCTTCAGGGAAGTCAGGAACCAATACACACAGTTAGTTAGGAAAGCAAAGGGTAGCTTTTTCAAACAGAAATTTGCATCCTGCAGCACTAATTCCAGAAAGTTTTAAGACACTGTAAAGTCCATGGAAAATAAGAGCACCTCCTCCTAGCTGCCCACTGCACCAAGACTAGGAAACGCTGTCACCACTGATAAATCCACGATAATCGAGGATTTCAATAAGCATTACTCTACGGCTGGCTATGCTTTACACCTGGCTACCCCAACCCTGGCAAACAGCTCTGCACCCCCCACAGCAACTAGCCCAAGCACTCTCCCGCTTCTCCTTCACCCAAATTCAGACAGTTGATGTTCTGAAAGAGCTGCAAAATCTGGATCCCTACAAATCAGCTGGGTTAGACAATCCGGACCCTCTCTTCCTAAAATTATCCGCCGCCATTGTTGCAACCCCTATTACTTGTCTGTTCAACCTCTCTTTTGTATCGTCTGAGATTCCTAAAGATTGGAAAGCGGTGACGGTCATCCCCCTCTTCAAAGGGGAGACACTCTAGACCCAAACTGTTACAGACCTATATCCATCCTGCCCTGCCTTTCTAAAGTCTTCAAAAGCCAAGTGATCAAACAGATCACCGACCATTTCGAATTCCACCGTACCTTCTCATCTATGCAATATGGTTTCCGAGCTGGTCACGGGTGCACCTCAGCCACGCTCAAGGACCTAAACGATATCATAACCACCATCAATAAAAGACAGTACTGTGCAGCTGTCTTCATCGACCTGGCCAAGGCTTTCGACTTTGTCAATCACCGCATTCTTATCGACAGACTCAACGGCCTTGGTTTCTCTAATGACTGGTTCACTAACTACTTCTCAGATAGAGTTCAGTGTGTCAAATCGGAGGGTCTGTTGTCCGGACCTCTGGCAGTTTCTATGGGGGTGCCACAGGGTTCAATTCTCGGGCCGACTCGTTTCTCTGTATATATCAATGATGTCACTCTTGCTGCGGTTGATTCTTTGATCCACCTCTACGCAGACGAGACCATTCTGTATACATTTGGCACTTCTTTGGACGCAGACGAGGGTGCAGAGCTGCTAACAAACCTCCAGACGAGCTTCAATGCCATACAACACTCCTTCCGTGGCCTCCAACTGCTCTTAAATGCTAGTTAACCTCTCTGCGCTACGGATCCCTTTAGCGGGATCATTTTCCTAAACAACCGCTGAATTGCAGGGCGCAAAATATTACTAAAAATATTTATAATCATGCAATCACAAGTGAAATATACCAAAACACAGCTTAGCTTGTTAATCCACCTATCGTGTCAGATTTTGAAAATATGCTTTGCAGCAAAAGCAATCTAAGCTTTTGTGAGTGTATCAATCAATGCTAGAACAGTTAGCCTTATATTAGCTTGGTTAGCTTGGTCACGAAAGTCAGAAAAGCAATAAAATTAATCGCTTACCTTTGATAATCTTCGGATGTTTGCACTCACGAGACTCCCAATTACACAACAAATGTTATTTTTGTTCGATAAATATTACTTTTATAACAAAAAAATCGGTCCTCCTTTTCCTGTAGTCCACAATCATCTCCTTAGTCTTGTGCTAGTGATGTGCTAGTTACGGCTATTTAACAGTATTATGGCCTTGAGATAGAAACAGTTTTTCAGTCTCTCGGTCCCAGCTTTGATGCACTTGTACTGACCTCGCCTTCTGGATGGTAGCGGGGTGAACAGGCCTTGGCTCAGGTGGTTGTCCTTGATGATCTTTTTGGCCTTTCTGTGACATTGGGTGCTGTAGGTGTCAATGGAACAATGGCGCTGACAGAGAGGGCTGCCATGCTTCTAGCTCTTAGGAAACCTTGCAGTATTGTCTTTTTTTAAATTGTGATTTCTTCCATTTTTAGCCCAGAAACGTTTTTGTGTTACTACATACAGCCGGGAAAAACTATTGGATATCAGAGCAGCAGTAACTCACCACACTACCAGCGTTACGACCCGGAATATGACTTTCCTGAATCAGATCCTTTGTTCGTACCCCCCAGGACAATTGAACTGATTCCAGAGGCCGACCCAAAACACCTCCGGCAGAGGAGTGGTACTCGGAGTGGTCTTCTAGTTCGACTTACTCGCTAATGTTCAGTCTCTGGATAAAACAGTTGACGAGCTCAGGGCAAGAATTTATTTCCAGAGAGACATCAGGGATTGTAACATACTCTGTTTCACGGAAACATGGCTCTCTCGGGATATACTGTCTCAGTCCGTCCAGCCAGTTCTCAGTTCATTGCGCAGACAGGAATAAATATCTCTCCGGGAAGAAGAAAGACGGGGTGTATGTTTTATGATTAACGACTCACGATGTGATTGTGATAACCTACAGGAACTGAAATCCTTTTGTTCATACGACCTAGAATATCTCACAATCAAATGCCGACTCTATTATCTCCCAAGAGAATTCTCTTCGGTTATTGTCAAAGCCGTGTATATCTCCATTCAAGCCGATACCACGACGGCCCTCAAATAACTTCACCGGACTTTATGCAAACTGGAAACCACATATCCTGAAGCCGCATTTTTATTGTAGCAAATTTGCGGGAAAAGGCTGCCATTAAGTTTGTAGTCAATCATCAAGTTTGTAGACTACACAACAGTAGTAGGCCTGATTACCAACAATGATGATACAGCCTACAGGGAGGACGTGAGGGCCCTGAAAGTGTAGTGCCAGGAAAATAACCTCTCACCCAATGTCAACAAAACAAAGAAGCTGATCGTGGACTTCAGGAAACAGCAGAGGGAGCATCCCCCTATCCACATCGACGGGAGCGCAGAGGAGAAGGTAGAAAGCTTCAACTTCCTCAGCGTACATATCACTGACAAACTGAAATGGTCTACCCACACAGGCAGTGTGGTGAAGAAGGTGCAACAGTGCCTCTTCAACCTCAGGAGGCTGAAGAAATTTGGCTTGGCACCTAAAACCCGCACAACCTTTTACAGATGGTGTCAGGAGATGATGTGGTATCTGACCACTAGAGACAACAGTGAGTAGGTCCATCCAAATGTTGAAAGTCTGAATCCAGCGATATAAAGTTTAAAAAATATATTTTTGTTTTAAGCCTAGTTACTACCTAGTAATTACCGGGCTGTAAAATGTAGGGTTAAGATAGTGTAACACTGTTCACTGAGCCTGTCACATATCCTTTTGACTAATTTGTAATGGGTTGATTACTGTTAAAGATGTAATTGATTAAGTCTACAAGATGAGGAGCATTTTGTATAAATACCAATTGTTTCATGCATCTGTGTCACCTGCAGTACTTCAAATAGCTAAACCATGAAATTAGAATGAACCTGTTCCACTCAATCTTATTCTATGGGATAAACCACTCACTCATGACACTCATTTTGCTGAGTCATGTAAGTTGTGATCAATCCAACAAACTTTTACACTGAGACCCATTCTACATTGCACAATTTGGATACCCCCTCTCCAAAGACACCCCTCCACTGCAGCTCGGAATGTCCGGATTAAAAATAGTTAATTGTGGCTCCCAGGGCACTAGTGATGTGCAGGTTGACTCATAACCCTCAGTCCCCATGGTTATATCCACAGGGCGGGCGGGTTTACGGTCCTTAAATATTGTGTGCATGAAAGGCGGGTTGGTTGGGGGCGGGTTGAATAAAGAGACAACAACACCTTAAAAAAATCTATGCATGTGTAATTCTTGTGCATTTTATATCTATAGGCTACATTGAGGTTTTCCTTTCATTATTTTAGGCTATCCGGCATTAGTGCATAAGCTTTAGGGCCTAAATGAATGCGCGCCAAATAGCCTGCATGGCTATCGCCAAATGCTTTTGGGAATAGGCAGAAAAAGTCGATCCAAGGAGGCAAAAATAAAAATGTTGGAGTTTAATTCAATAAGAGAAAAGCTCTGAAATGGAGAGTTGAAAATAAAGAGAAGGGATGGCCGGAAAAGCAATGTTTGGGAAAGATTTGGTGAAGTGGTAAAAGAGGATGATAGCAATGCCGGCTAGGTTATATGTGATGATTGTGAGGCGCTATACAAATTCGACAGTCACAAAGCAGGGACTTCAAATAGGCCTATGGCACGTCAAGTGAACCGTTTTTAGGGCAATGTGAACACAAAGCTCCCCAGGTTTGCTTGTCATCATTCCCGCAACCACACACTAGACTACTGCAACACCGTTTCATCTTCCATAACCCCTTACAGTGGTGCCACAAAAGAGAAAAGATGATGATGTGCAGGTTCATGGAAAAATCGTGCTGTTTTTAGATATTGATTAGTGATTGTCAAGCATGGGCAGACAATAAATATGTGTGGAGTTTTGTACTGCCATGATGTTCAGAATTTTTATTTGCAATATGTCAGATATAGGCTAAGAGCTTTATAAACTGTTTATTCAATTGTGGGGTTTGAATAGTGTGAGAAGACAACATATTTGGTGAATCAATAATACTAACTCTAAAAGGGTCAGTGGGTGTACAATTTTAAATGACAGATGTATTAAATCTGCAATTATTCTTCTACTATGTATTATGCCACCAATAACATTTGCATGTTAATATTATCTTCTGATTATAGTTAGTATGTCTCATCTTTTAACTAAATGCAATCTACTAGATAAAAAATAAATGTGATTAGGTATACAGTATCTGTCACACCCTGATCTGTTTCACCTGTCTTTGTGCTTGTCTCCACCCCCCTCCAGGTGTTGCCCATCTTCCCCATTATCCCCAGTGTATTCATACCTGTGTTCTCTGTTTGTCTGTTGCCAGTTTTTTTGTTCGTCAAGCCTACCAGCGTTTTCCCCCTTGCTCCTGTCTTTTTCTAGATCTTGTTTTCACAGTTTTGACCATTCTGCCTGCCCTGACCCTGAGCCTGCCTGTCGTTCTGTACCTTATGTACTCTGATCTGGATTACTGTCCTCTGCCTGCCCTTGACCTGTCGTTTTACCTGCCACCTGTTCTAGTAATACATTTCTGTTACTTCGAAACTGTCTGCATCTGGGTCTTCTCCTGAAACGTGATAATCTTGTTGTCCGATAGCACATTCTGATGGAATGGCTTGTCCTGCACTTTGTAAAAACCCAGAGTGCATTGAGTGAATGTTGGAAAAAGATGCTGGTTCCTATCTAAACATAGCAATGCGAACACAAAGAGGACTCAGGCCACAAAAAAGGTGAAGTGAACTGTCAAAGGAGTTGAGTCTTCATTCAAAGGCAAGGGCAGTATGAATACAAAGTGAACTGAGTTTTTATTTTTTTATTTTTTTACTATCTGTAGTTGTGCTATATTTATCAGCATAATAAAACCTGATAGTATTTCAACTACATAAAATATGCATCCAAGATGAACTGAAATCTTATAGGAAACATGTTGGGTCATTTCCACAGCTTTTTCTTTCCTTACAACCTGTCAAACTGATGTTATTTGGACATTTTACACAGAAAATCATTCCCCTTTTTTTCATTTTCTCCCTGGTCCCTAAACGTCTTTGCTCCGCGAAAGAAGCAGAAATGACAGAGAACTTTACCGATGTGAACTACATTGAAGCATTCATTTAATCTATTTATGACGTTATCCTGGTGAGCAAGGGTTTATTTGGTCTTTTGGGCAACATAGAGTATAATGACAGAAGAGAAGCTGTATGCCTCCAATTATAGACAGGTTGACTAACAAATAGCGTACCAAAATTTCAGAAGTTATAAGCAGAAACATATCTAAATCACGCAAAAAAACCCTGCACCTCCTGTTAAAAAATCCTTACGCTGTCTCTGACTGAAGCCTTCAGCACGTTTTCTATATTAGAGGGTTAGGGTCAGGTGCGGGCCTCAGATTTTCACTTTATCACTTATAGTTGGGTGGTTGCGGATGGGTTATTAGCAATTGCGGGCAGGTGAGGGCGAACAAACAGCTGCACCACTATATATACCACGATATACTCCCTTGGCTTCTCCCTGCATGGTAATGTCTGTTTGAGATAGCAGCAGCGCTGGCTGAATGATCTGTCTGTGTGTTTACCTAAAACAAGGACAGGGCTGGCAGTAGCTGCTTGTCTGCTTGTCTCCAGGCCCAGGCTATGTCTCAAATGGCACCCTATTCCCTTTATAGTACACTACTTTGAGCAGGGCCCATTGGGTCAAAAGTAGTTTACTATATAGGGAATAGGGTGCCATTTGGGATGCATTCCCAGACTGCTTGGTTTAACGCTGATGCTTTCGGTACCAAATTATGCTTTAGCCATGTTACTCCATTCATCATCCTGGATGGGCCAAACCTGAAAACACAGAGCCAACCAGCAGATATGGTCAGTTTATTATTTTACTGTTATTAATTCAATGCATTTAGTGTTTGTGTACGTTTGTGTGTTTGTTGAGGGTCTCTCTGTGCAATGGTACGCTTGCTGTGGGGGTTTACTGTAAGCATTAGAGTGGGGGCAGCAGTAACGTTTCTGCATTTTGTTACAGTCCAATGATAAGAATTAAATAGTTGGTTTATGACGCCTCGTTTACTCCCTTACATGATGTGTTCTCTGAAAACAGAGGCATTCAGTGCCCTTCAACAAAGTGTGCTTTTTTACAGGATTTTCTCTGTTAATAATTGTTTCCTAAATGACACCTTATTCCCTACACTACTTTTGACGAGGGCCTATAGGGCTCTGGTAAAAAGTAGTGCACTATATAGGTAATAAGGTGCCATTTGGGACTCATTCAGTATTGTGTAGTTGTTGCTATTCAGTGTTGTGCTTGGTAAGATATACTGCACCATACTGATAAGTACTGAACATTGCAAAACAGAAAAATAGAATCCAAGGTCAGTGCCAAAATCCTAAATAGATCAATTATGGTCTCCCTTCAATGCCATCAGTGGTCCATAAACTATGTCATAAAAAGGCTTTGTGTGGCCATGGCTGTTATTAGGTTTGACTGTATTAAAAACTTCTTGTGGGCAGGGGGCAGCATTTTCACTTTCGGATAAATAGCATGCCAAAATGCAACTGCCTGCTACTCATCCCCAGAATATAAGATATGCATATTATTAGTAGATTTGGATAGAAAACATTCAGAAGTTTCTAAAACTGTTTGAATCATGTCTGTGAGAATAACAGAACTTATGTAGCAGGCAAAACCCTGAGGACAAACCATTCAGAATTTTTATTTTTTTGATGTCACTGTCTTTTCAATTAGGTTTCTTAGAGACACCAGATTTCTAATGGACTTGCTTGCAGTTCCTACCGCTTCCACTGGATGTCACCAGTCCTTGGAAATCGGTTGAGGTTATTCCTTTGTGTAGTGAAGAAGTAGGGCTATCGTAAATGAGGGTCACATGAAGTAAATTATTTGAGAGAGGCACGTTATGAAAAAAGTTGCGTCAGTTTGTTTTCTTTTTGTATTGAACATAGATCATCCCGTCTTCAAATTGATCGATTATTAACGTTTAAAAATACCTAACGTTGTATTACAAAAGTAGTTTGAAATGTTTTGGTAAAGTTTACATGTAACTTTTGATATATTTTGTAGTGAAGTGGCGAAAGTTGGAAGCTGTGTTTTTCTGGATGAAACGGTCCAAATAAATTGACATTTTGGATATATATCGACGGAATTAATCGAACAAAAGGACCATTTGTGATGTTTATGGGACATATTGGAGTGCCAACAAAAGAATTTAAGGCATGATTTATATTTTATTTCTGCGTTTTGTGTCGTGCTTGCAGTGTTGAAATATGCTTCTCTCTTTGTTTACTGTTGTGCTATCATCAGATAATAGCATCTTATGCTTTCGCCGAAAATCCTTTTTGAAATCTGACATGTTGGCTGGATTCACAACGAGTGTAGCTTTAATTTGGTATCTTACATGTGTGATTTAATGAAAGTTTGATTTTTATATCATGTTATTTGAATATGGCGCGCTGTATTTTCCCTGGCTATTGGCCGGTGGGACGATTGCGTCCCACCTGCCCCAGAGAGGTTATTAATGTTATATCAAAGCTGTAAACCTATTATCTCTGTGCTGGTATAGGGTTAGGATGTGTCCTAAATGGTAACATATTCCCTATTGGCCCTGATCAAAAGTAGTGCACTATATAGGGAATAGGATGCCATTTGGGACGCAGATAGAGAGAGCGCTGTGCATATGTGTTTTTAATTGGGTCTAGGTAAGGTTGGATGTGTGCATTGGACTGTATGTGTACCGGTAGGTGTGAGGAGAGAGTTGAGAGTTGACAACATTTTTATAATATAGTGCATTAATATTTGAGCAGTGTACAAGCTGCTGCAGGTTACAGTTACAGTACTCTTCAGTCACCTTTCAGAGTACCAGTGTACCTACAGTACAAGTCAGCTCCAAGAAGACAACTTCTACTTAGAAGTTTATTCAGTGAGAAATGTTTCATAACTCATATTGCTGTTAAGCTCATATTTTGGTGCAACAATAAGATGACTATACTAATGCAGTGGTCGCCAATGATCTTCAAGGCATTCCTAGTCGATCAACACATTTTCTGTAGAAAAGCCAACGAACAATAAAGACTAAGCAAAGTGTTCCCATGAGACAAACTCCACCTACCCGGCAGACCTTCAAATCGGGGACATAATCGAGTGCACCTACTGCGCTGCCCAATCGAATAGCTCAAATCACCGTGGCTACAGATCTTCCATGACACTGGCCACAGCCAAGTTTAATAGGCTACTAGCCTACGTAAGATTTAATAACTTTTAAAATCATCACCACAGAGAGACTGTCAATGAATACAGCAAAAAGCTGCTGTTTTTATAAGTGAGTTCATGTTTAAGTTTATATTCACCACCATCACTGTTTTTATTCAACACTATTACAAAACACACTTCTCCTTACTTCCGCTCGGGCTGCAGCTGCAATGAATGAGTAGCCAAGTATCGATAGCCCTGTGTTTTATTATTATTAGCGGAGTGATCTTGACTCAGAAAAGGTTGGTGACCACTGTGCTAAAGTATCCTCAAAGTAAAAAGAGAGATACGACCACCTTGCTTGAAAATGTCTTGATACTCTGAACCGTACTTGTCAACTTTCTAATGGCCAGACCACTCTGTCTGCAGCTCCTCTGGATTAGGCTACAATAGAATCCCCTATAGCTGGTTGTTGCAGACCTCTTCCTGTCTATACAAAGACCAAGACAAATACCCAGCCATAAATTACTGTGTGACAAGGAATCAACCAATAAATCACCACATAGTGGTCTGCACGCTGAGAGTATAATTCATGTTGCTATCCTGAGGAGAGGTGAGAACATTTAAACCGGATGGAACCTCTAGTTTCTTTTTTCTTTATTTAACTAGGCAAGTTAGTTAAGAACAAATATTTATTTACAATGACGGCCTACAACCCAAGTTGCACCCTATACCCTATATAGTGCACTACTTTTGACCTTGCCTGGTATACAGGAAGTGAGTGGTGGTCTTGATGTAGCATCGCTGACATTTTAGGTAAATTGTTTTGGATAGTCCATAGTTCATCTGTAGATGCTCTATCTACTAACCCTATCCCTAACCTTAACCTTAACCCTTATCATAACCCTTACCCTAGCTCTATCCTTAATCCTTACCCTTAATCTAAACCTAACTCTAACCGTAACCTTAGCAAGCAGTTGCTTATCAACAGACAGTTTGTTGATAATATGACCATCTGTAGAGCTACAGATGGACTATCCAAATGAAGTGTGACCACATTTTGCATGTGTGAATGTTAATGTGCCTCTGGCTGTCCTCTAGGAAACACACTGTCAGTGCTGCTGCTGGATACAGAGTCTGGATACTGGCAGAAAGAGGAGAAGAGAGGAGAGTAGAGTGGAGGGGTAGAGAAGGAGAGGAGAAGAGGCTTCTGTCTTTGCCAGTCCAGCTGCTGCCAGTCTGAGTGGAACACAGCACTCGATAGCCTGTCTGCATTGCCTGGGTCACAACACATACAGTGAAGTACAGATGCACACTCTCACACAAATGAAAATACAGTCAGGTCCATAATTATTGGCACCCTTGATAAAGATAGTGTATAAAAAATTGTGTATGAAATATATAATACAAATACTGAACTATATTGTATGCAAAATAAAATTGGGAAATGATGTTATTTTATACTAATACAATTGCTCAGAGAAAGATTTTCTTTAACAAGTAACACAAAACAAATCAACTAAATAAATCAGTCAAAATGATTAGCTTCCCTTGCGAGGATAATGACACTGAGCAATGAGAGGAATATCAAGGATCTTTCCAGATCATGGATATCCTTCGTCTGCTCTTTTCAATTGGGTTCAAGTCCGGAGACTGAGATGGCCATTGCTAAATGCTGATTTTGTGATCAATTAACCATTTCTTTGTGGATTTTGATTAGTGCTTGGGGTTATTGTCTTGCTGGAAGATCCACTTACGGCCAAGTGTCAGCCTTCTGGCAGTGGCAAACAGGTTTTTGGCTAAAATGTCCTGGTATTTGGTAAAGTTCATGATGCCGTTGACCTTAACAAGGGCCCCGGGGCCACTGGAAGCAAAATAGCCCCATAACATACCTTAGGTATGAGGTACTTTTCTGCATATGTTTCTGTTTTTCAACCCCAAAACCACCACTGGTGTGCGTGGCCAAAGAGCTCTATTTTCATGCCACCTGACCATAGCACTGTTTCCAATCCAATTGCCAACGCCGTTTATCAAACTCCAGGCGGTGCTATGAAATTAGAGCTCTTTGGCTATGCACACCAGGTTTTGACTAATGTTATATTGGCCTTTACAGAAATGGCCACTTGGACAAAAAGACTCTGATAGCCCTGGTGTCGAGACAGGTTTGCCCAAAGCTTTATTCTCAATCTCAACAAAAAGACTCTGATAGCCCTTGTGTCGAGACAGGTTTGCCCAAGATTTTTTCTCAATCTCAACCAAAGTGAAGGTTAGTTGATCATTTAATTATTTCTGATATTTGTTTCAGTCGAATGCTTCACCGAGGGGCGTAGGACAGAACATCGGGTTAGCCGGGTCACTCAACAGTGAAATTAGTGAGACACCATAGGTGGATCTAATGCAAAGCATGGCTAAAATCACTTATCTTCCCATCTCTGGTGGACATTAACTAATGTGTAAATGAATGTCCTCTCATTGTGCAGTAGTGCAGTTCTCTATCCAGGAGACGATAGGCCCTGTCACAGAAAACAGTGCTTTAATCAATAATTACATTACAATGCAGTTTGTCTCTGTTCTAACTGTAACATCCACTATGCCATTTTTCTAATCAAACTGGACATATTCTCTTAAGCTTGTAATTTGTCATTTTATTTCAAATTTTATTTGTAAATGGGTAAAATGTATTTGTTTGAAGGCATACGCAAGCAGACCAGTGTCATTATCTGGGAATAGGTCCATGGATATTGCTCATTCAATTCCTCACCAAAGTTTCTATCTTTCGAGACAATCTGCATGTAAAGGTTATCCACAGTCATTAAGCAGTGGTCAACCAGGGAAGGTAATCAATTAATCAAATCCAGGCCGGTTAGCGCGTTCCCTCTGCAATTTTCACTGTGAATGTATAGCGTGTCCATCTCTGACGTATGGGGAGTGGTGGATGGTAGGGGGTCGACGTTACAACACCAGGATGGTCTGGGCTAATTCCCAAATGGTACCCTATTCCCTATATAGTCATATGGGAGCTTGTCAAACTAACCCAGTGAATAGGGTGTTTGAAAACAGTCAGTTGTAGGGAGGCTCAGTGGAGCAATTAGGAGTTTAGATGTGAGTGATCAGAGTGTGAACTATTGGACAGGTCCAGGATTGGGGCTGAGGGGAAACTCCAGCTTCATTACCTCTGGCGGTTCATCTTCTGTTCAGCTGCTCTCAACAGGTTTCCCCTTAGGGTTCATTCTGGGTCCCAGACCCATCGCACATGCACACAACCACACACAACCACACACGAGCACACTCACTCACTCACTCACTCACTCACTCACTCACTCACTCACTCACTCACTCACTCACTCACTCACTCACTCACTCACTCACTCACTCACTCACTCACTCACTCACTCACTCACTCACTCACATTCACACTCTATGCCCCGGACCAATCTCACGCCCCTTTAATCAATGCTGTGGAGTGGAGGATGGAGCAGGCGGCTCTAGACAGACACATTGGGACTACCTCCCGCCTCTAGGCTGCCTCCCTGACAGCTCTGACAGTCTGGGTTGGGCCTAGCCGCCTCTGAATCAACCCCGTCTGGCCGGCTGGGTCTCTGGGTGGTGTGGTGAGTCACAGCTCCAAAAGGCTCCTGGGTTATTTGGTGAATTGGAGATCTGATGCAGTTCCTTCTATCAAGGGCAGATGAGATATAATACCATATGAGGCTACAGTGAATCACTACTGTAGTGACTCTGAATAACGCATGGGAAATGGTTTTGTTGTGAACTCATGAGATGCGGCATGTGTTGGCAGCAGATGTAGGCTCCGTCTCAAATGATACCCTATTCTTTATAGTGTACTACTTTTAGCCAGGGAGAAGGTTGTATTTTGTGTTTTACCCCTGATGTTCTATAGACAGACAGCAGTGGCTGTTTCCATGTCAACAGAGAATGCCTGTCTCTCTCCCACCCATGGTGTGTGTGTGTGTAGTTGTAGTTCTGTCTCACAAGGTCTTTCTGTCCCTGGTGTACATGGGGTTCGTGACATGGTAAGCAGTAGTAATCACCCGTAAATCTGTGTCACTGTGAGATCAAGGGAAAGTTGTGAAAGCCTATTGTGAGGGATTAGACGGTCAATACAGAGGGCCGTCTGTGGTGTCAACCTGTCGCTCCGATAACACCACTCTTTGATTCACACTCCTGTTTACATTGGGGCGTGTGTGCAGGGGTCTCTGTGTGTGTGTGTGTGTGTGTGTGTTCACACAGCTTTATCACTAACACCTCTGATCGTAATGCACGCCACAGTATAAAGCTTCCATAACATGTTGGTCATCACTTGGTCCTAGCTGAGCAAATTTGTGATGGCTTAAAGCTGTCAAGCAGTAGAGGAAGGGAGAGGGAGTGCAAGATGGATAATGGAGACAGATGTTGTGTCCCAAATGCCACCCTATTCCCTATATAATGCATTACTTTTGACCAGGTCCCTAGTCAAAAGTAGTAAACCATAAAGGAAAATGGGTGCCATTTGAGACACAATGAGAGTGATACAGCTGGACTGTAAAAAGAAGCCCACTACCCCCTCCTGTCTGTCTGCCCTCCAGCTCTGGCTTCCTCCCTGACTCCAGCTCTCCTCTCTAATTTCCCTTATGGTTTGGGATTATTGGATCTTTATGAGCAGGGTCTCTGTCTACTGATTTGGTCCTTTTTGCCTCAATATCTGGAATGGCCAGGGGAGAGTCCTTGGGGAGGATTCTAGAATTCCTTTAAACTTCTTTTGTTCTTGTTCATTTTTGCTCCTTCAACCTGGTGAAGAAAAAGGACTTGCTATAAGTAGAATTAAAGTTCTTGCTCTAAATGAAAGATTTACTGTCAACATCTATCAGGGATCAAGGTAAGACCTACGTGCAGACTGTGTGAAGTGACATTGTTTATTGTAACCACGAGGGCAGGCAAACGACAGGTCAAGGCAGGCAGGGGTCGATAGTCCAGAGCAGAGGCCAAGGTACAGGACAGCAGGCAGGCTCAGGTCAGGCAGAGGTCGATAATCCAGAGCAGAGGTCAAGGTACAGGACAGCAGGCAGGCTCAGGTCAGGCAGAGGTCGATAATCCAGAGCAGAGGTCAAGGTACAGGACAGCAGGCAGGCTCAGGTCAGGCAGATAATCCAGAGCAGAGGCCAAGGTACAGGACAGCAGGCAGGCTCAGGTCAGGCAGATAATCCAGAGCAGAGGTCAAGGTACAGGACAGTAGGCAGGCTCAGGTCAGGCAGATAATCCAGAGCAGAGGTCAAGGTACAGGACAGCAGGCAGGCTCAGGTCAGGCAGAGGTCGATAATCCAGAGCAGAGGCCAAGGTACAGGACAGCAGGCAGGCTCAGGTCAGGCAGAGGTCGATAATCCAGAGCAGAGGTCAAGGTACAGGACAGCAGGCAGGCTCAGGTCAGGCAGAGGTCGATAATCCAGAGCAGAGGTCAAGGTACAGGACAGCAGGCAGGCTCAGGTCAGGCAGATAATCCAGAGCAGAGGCCAAGGTACAGGACAGCAGGCAGGCTCAGGTCAGGCAGATAATCCAGAGCAGAGGTCAAGGTACAGGACAGTAGGCAGGCTCAGGTCAGGCAGATAATCCAGAGCAGAGGTCAAGGTACAGGACAGCAGGCAGGCTCAGGTCAGGCAGAGGTCGATAATCCAGAGCAGAGGCCAAGGTACAGGACAGTAGGCAGGCTCAGGTCAGGCAGAGGTCGATAATCCAGAGCAGAGGCCAAGGTACAGGACAGTAGGCAGGCTCAGGTCAGGCAGATAATCCAGAGCAGAGGTCAAGGTACAGGACAGTAGGCAGGCTCAGGTCAGGCAGATAATCCAGAGCAGAGGCCAAGGTACAGGACAGCAGGCAGGCTCAGGTCAGGCAGAGGTCGATAATCCAGAGGAAAGGCCAAGGTACAGGACAGCAGGCAGGCTCAGGTCAGGCAGATAATCCAGAGCAGAGGTCAAGGTACAGGACAGCAGGCAGGCTCAGGTCAGGCAGATAATCCAGAGCAGAGGTCAAGGTACAGGACAGCAGGCAGGCTCAGGTCAGGCAGAGGTCGATAATCCAGAGCAGAGGCCAAGGTACAGGACAGCAGGCAGGCTCAGGTCAGGCAGAGGTCGATAATCCAGAGCAGAGGCCAAGGTACAGGACAGCAGGCAGGCTCAGGTCAGGCAGAGGTTGGTAATCCAGAGGTGGAGCAAAGGTACAGGACGGCAGGCAGGTTCAGAGACAGGCAGTGGTCAGGCTGGCAGATACAGGGTCAGGACAGGCAAAGGTCAAAAACCAGGAGGACGAGAAAAGTTAGACAAGGGGAAACCAAGGAGCTGAGACAAACCATTGGTAGGCCCATTGAACAAACAAGACGAACTGGCCACAGACAGACAGAAAACACAAGTATAAATACACAGGGATAATGGGGAAGATGGTCGACACCTGGAGGGGGGTGGAGACAAGCACAAGGACAGGTGAAACAGATCAGGGCGTGACAACATCCTTTAACAATTTGCTTTGAATGTTTGCAATCCCTCTTAATTACTGTACCGCAACAAGTTTGATTGGGGAACAAGTGAAGAACTCTTAGTATTGTCTTCAGTCACAAAACCAATTAATGCATTCAGTCAGTTGGGAACAAAACAAGTGTGTCTCGATTTAACATGACCTTTTCTCAAAGGAAACTCATAGTAGTCTTTAATTGAATTAATCTTGGTTGAACCAACAGAATAATCACACACATGGTTGGACTGATATTAATCTATGTTAAATGAATCTATTTTACACACAGCAAACTGTGACCAAGTGCCACTTTTCAAAGAGGAATAGATTAGCAGAAATGAAAAGAAAGAATAGCGTCCTTTAAACGTTCACCCTGCTGCACGGAATGCCCTCGCATTTGATCTTTGTTTATTTATCTATTTATGTCTTTTTTCATACCTCGATTCACTCTTCAATTTAATGTCAGGCCACATTTGGGGTCAGGGTGGATGGAATACAGTAGATAGAATGGAGTGTGTTTTTAGTGTGTGTGTCTGCATGATTGCGTGCAAATGTATCCGTTTGTGTGTGTGTGTGGGTGATAATTGATTTGCATAGAAATCATGCGAGGTGTCCTAATTCCTTTCCCCTTTGCCTTTCATGTTATGAGTTATGGGTCAGTGAAGTCATGCAATTTATTATTTCAGTTCCCCAGAGAGAATGTGAAAAGGGCACAGAATATCAGCCGAATGTTCCGGAGCCCTGTGGATTGACAGCACCCTGGAATGGTGTGAAAGCCTGGGAAATATAAGTGCAATTATGTATATAATGAAGCAAAGTTATCCCATCCAGGTAATGGACTTTTGTACTATGAAATGGAATGCATAATACTTCTTATTTTGGCCACTCGGCTTAAAGGTGCGTTTGTTTACCGTCTTGTGTTTTGCTGTAATGTCACAAAGCGTTCTTATCCTAGCCTCGCACAAACATGGACATTCACACGCACTCAAACACACACACACACACACACACACACACACACACACACACACACACACACACACACACACACACACACACACACACACACACACACACACACACACACACACACACACACACACACACACACCAATTCTACTCAGTATCCCGGGCCCATTGGTAATTGAAACAAATCGCTTATTAGTATGTTTTGATATGAATCTGGTCGTACGACCTTGACTTGGCTGTGAGGACTGAAGAGATGGAGGTGGCAGCAGTGCCGTGGCGATGTGTGTGAGAGTGTTGGCTACATTAAGGGAATGGTGGCGGAGGCCTGGCATTACACTCTACTGATCCCAGACCAGAGGGATAGTTAATAACGCCGTGCTGACACTATCCATCTCTCTTAGTAGAGATATTGTCATAGACTGCCATTCCCATTCCCAGCCCAGGGTCAGGTCCAAAATTGCACCCTATTTATTATTTAGTGCACTACTTTTGACCAGGACCCATAGGCCACTGGTCGAAAGTAGTGCACTATGTGGGAAATACAGTGAGCTCCAAAAGTATTGGGACAGTGACACATGTTTTGTTGTTTTGGCTCTGTACTCCAGCACTTTGGATTTCAAATGATACAACGACTATGAGGTAAACGTGTAGACCGTCAGCTTTAATTTTAGGGTATTTTTATCGATATTGTTTGAACCATTTAGAAATTACAGCACTTTTTGTACATAGTCCCCCTTTTTTAGGGGACCGAAAGTACTGGGGAAAAATATATGTCAAATCAAATCAAATTGTATTGGTTGCATACAAATGTTTGGCAGATGTTATTGCAAGTGTAGTGAAATTATTGTGTTCAACAGTGCAGTAATATATTAACAATACGCAACAAAACACACACATCCTAAAGTAAAAGAATGGAATTAAGAAATATGAAATATAGAACTATTAGGACGAGCAATATTGGAGTCTGGAATATAAATATATATATACACTACCGTTAAAAAGTTTGCTGTCACTTATACATTTCCTTGTTTTTTAAAGAAAAGCAAATTTTTTTGTCAAATAAAATAACATCAAATTGATCATAAATACAGTGTAGACATTATTAATGTTGTAAATGACTATTGTAGCTGGAAACATGAGATTCTTAATGGAATATTTACATAGGCATACAGAGGCCCATTATTAGCAACCGTCAATCCTGTGTTCCAATGTCACGTTGTGTTAGCTAATCAAAGTTTATCATTTTAAAAGTCTAATTGATCATTTGAAAACCCTTTTGCAATTATGTTAGCACAGCTGAAAACTTTTGTCCTGATTTAAAGAAGCAATAAAACCGGCATTCCTTAGACTAGTTGAGAATCTGGAGCATCAGCATATGTGGGTTTGATTACAGGCTCAAAATGACCAGAAACAAATAACTTTTTCTGAAACTCATCAGTCTATTCTTGTTCTGTGAAATGAAGGCTATTCCATGAGAGAAATTGCATGGAATAGCAATTGTGTACTACTCCGGGATGCTGGACTTCTAGGCAGAGTTGCAAAGAAAAAGCCATATCTCAGACTGGCCAGTAAAAATAAAAGATTAAGATGGGCAAAAGAACACAGACACCGGACAGAGGAACTCTGCCTAGAAGGCCAGCATCCCGGAGTCGCCTCTTCACTGTTGACATTGAGACTGGTGTTTTGCGGGTACTATTTAGTGAAGCTGCCATTAGTCGTAGGGCCGTACGCACTAGCCACTGTAGCGCCTTACGGTCAGATGCCGAGCAGTTGCCATACCAAGAGGTGATGCAGCTGGTCAGTATGCTCTCGATGGTGCAGCCGTAGAACTTTTTTAGGTTCTGGGGACCCATGCCAAATCTTTTCAGTTTCCTGAGGGGGAAAAGGCTTAGTTGTAGGAATCAGGATGATAGCGTTATGGTCAGATTTGCCAAATGGAGGGCGAGGGAGTGCTTTGTACGCGTCTCTGTGTGTGGAGTAAAGGTAGTCTAGATTTTTTTTCCTCTGGTAGAAATTAGGTAAAACGGATTAAAGTTTGCCTGCATTAAAGTCCCCGGGCACTAGGAGCACTGCTTCCAGAATAGCATTTTCTTGTTTTCTTATGGCCTTATACAGCTCATTGAGAGCTGTCTTAGTGCAAAACTCAGTACAAAACTCTAAACGGGTAACACTTGTAAACGCAGGCAGTCTTAAATTCAAAACTTTTCATTATGTATTCATTTTGTTTATAGACATCTTTCACCACATACCCATTGATCCAAAATATAAGTTTACTGTGAAATATAATGAGTACATTGGTTTAATCACAAAAATACTGTATCTGATCTTGTCAATATCAGATAAAAAAAATCATAATAATCATCATCATAGTAGTACATTTGAGTATGTATCATACATTTTTGTCTACTTTAGTCACATTTTCATTATGTAGTTCTCAAAATCTGTAGTAGACAAACCAGTTTACATGTCAAATTTATAGGTTTACTAAACATTTAAGAGATAATCAATTAAGAGCAGTTGAATTAAAATGGCATCAAAGCGATAAAAAAACTGTAATACACATTTGTAAGGGTACATGACTGTTTTAACAGGCTGTGTATTCAGGCTGTGTACTCACTGGTCCATTCTTTTGGAAGTAAATATAATAAAGTGCTTGTTGGAGAGATATGAGGCCTCTGTGGCCATGTTCTGAGAGTCCTGCCCAGAATCCATCTGTGTGTGTGTATGTGAGAAAGAGAGAGAGAGAGTCCTGCCCAAAATCAATCTCTGTTTAATGGTGGCAATCTTCTCTCTAAATAATCATCTGCCTTTTATTACAGGAGCTCACGCTCGGAGCTCAGGGGCCGTTGCCTCAATCACTTTACAGTCCCCCTGTCTGCACTCTCTAAACTAAACCTTTCCTCTCCTCTGGTTTGGAACATGGAGATGAGGATCATTTACTGCAGTGGGCTTTTATGATGTTTCTGAGGATTTGACTCTTTATTGCTTTTGATTTGTTTGCACTGTTACAAGAGCTTTATGTGACAGAAGGACACTACTTATCTTTGGAAACAAATATTTTCCTCCTTCTTTCATTTACTGCAACTATCAGAATTAGCTACGGAACACACAATGCTCTTTGGGCTGCATAAGGTCAATTTAAGACTGATATATTGTTGGTCAGTAGTAATATCTCGTTCAATATGACAGTGTGGAGAAAGCTCTCATCTCAGGCTTGTTATGTGTTACTGTAACCTGATGTCAATTAAGCAATGAGTTCTCCCTGTGTTCTCCTCAAGAGTGTGTTTGTCATGGTCATTGTCCCATCTGCAGCTGCATCGTTGGCAGGAAGGAGTTCCATCTCGTTATGGCCAACTGACAAATGCCAGCTTTATGAAAATCAAACAGATGACTAGCAATTTATGATGGTGTGTGTTTGTGAGTGTGTGTGTGTGTGTGTGTGTGTTTGCATTTGTACATGCATGCATGTTTTGCAGCAGCTTTTCCTCCCCAAAAGTTTCAGGTCATGATAAACAGTGAATGACTTTCAAACAATGCAACCTCTTAAGCTATCTTGGTGTTACATATATGTTAAGCTGTATCTTAAAAGTAACAGTATTTTGTCTTGCAGTTGCGTCCCAAAATGCTCTTTGCAAATCGAGGCCTTGTTTGTAAAGCTGTCAAACTGTCCCCTCTCCGCCTTTCATAGCTGCCCTTACAAATATGCCACTGTTTGCAGAACTGTCATGCCAAGCTGCAGTGTCTCTCTCTCTCTCTCTCTCATCCCCCTCCCGTCCCTTCACTAAAGACATCCAGAGACATCCATATTGAAATTGTAGCTAGCCCGGCTGATTTCTTAATTAAAACGCAGTCACAATGAATTTGTAATGCAGGGGAATGCGTGGTTTGCCATGCTTACCAATGTGTGTTTAATGGTTAGACCTTAAATGAAAAGTTTGGCCCAACTTTCTCTGTCTATCAGTTTCTCTCTTAAGGAGTGGTGGGAGGTATCAATACATTTCTCACTGATCATTTAATTATTGTAGGACAATTAAAAGCTCCACCTACTGTTTTTTTTAAATAAATTTTGACCTTGATTTAACGAGGCAAGTCAGTTAAGAAAAAAGCATTATTTACAATGACCGTCTACCCCGGGCAAAGCCTAACCTGGACGATGCTGGGCCAATTGTGCGCCGCCCTATGGGACTCCCAATCATGTCCGGTTTTGATACAGCCTGGAATCAAACCAGGGTTTGTAATGACACCTCTAACAAAGAGATGCATGCCTTAGACCGCTGTGCCACTCGGGAGACTGTTAACTGATACCTGTCTGTAAGTTGATCTAGATAAAAGTGTATGCCAAATGACTAAAATGTAAAACACAACTTTTTTTCAACATGTTGAACAAATGGTGGTATTTCAGGAAAAATAAATGAAAGCTTTAACATTGTAAAATAGATCAAGAATATCTGTTAACAAAACGGATGAACTTCTAAAGGAAATCAACATGCAAACCCGTGACTGTTTCAGTGGTGAAGCTTATATTATGATGCAAAACACTACGCGCAACATTCATATCTAAAATGTCATTGCAGTCATAATGTCATGTTGTACTAGTATGTCTTTCATCAAAATGCCATAACGTAGACCTTGAATACAGATGGTGACTGCCACGATGTCATAGGAGCGGCCATGAAGACATTCATAGTTTGGCAAAAATGATGTTGGGAAAAATGATGTTGGGAATTAACTCAGTCCTGTATTACTGCAACGCTGACACGTGTGTGTGTTTGTGTGTGTGTGTGTGTAAAACGGCACGCCCCCCCCCCCCCCCCCCCCCACACACACACACAGTTAGACTGTGCCTCCTATTCACCCTTACAGAGGGAAATTATTAGTGAGATAGATTGATGGAGGTGGCTTCCACTTTGATAGTATATACAGTGCATTAGGAAAGTATTCAGACCCCTTGACTTTTTCCACATTTTCTTACGTTACAGCCTTATTCTAAATCGTTTTTTCCCTCATCAATCTACACACAATACCCCATAATGACATAGCAAAAACAGGTTTGTAGAAAAAACAGATAACACATTTACATAAATATTCAGATCCTTTACTCAGTGCTTTGTTGATGCACCTTTCGCAGAGATCACAGCCTCGAATCATCATGGGTATGACGCTACAAGCTTGGGGAATTTCTCCCATTCTTCTCTGCAGATCCTCTCAAACTCTGTCAAGTTGGTTGGGGAGCGTCGAGGCATAGCTTTTTTCAGGTCTCTCCAGGACATTCAGAGACTCGTCTCGAAGCCACTCCTGCGTTTCTTGGCTGTGTGCTTAGGTTTGTTGTCCTGTTGGAAGGTGCACCTTTGCCACAGTCTGAGGTCCTGAGCGCTCTGGAGCAGGTTTTCATCAAGGATCTCTCTGTACTTTGCTCTGTTAATCTTTTCCTCAATATTGACTAGTCTCGCAGTCGCTGCCGCTGGAAACATCTCCACAGCATGATAATGCCACCACCATGCATCACCATAGGGATGGCGCCAGGTTTCATCCAGCTACAGTTTTGGAATAATTGCGTCCTGTCTGTTTTCCACTTGGGATACTTTGCGAACTGCTAGTGGCATTTAGAATTGGTTAGCCTAGCCTATAACCCCCTAAACATAGACAAGTTCCACACTGAAAATATGCAAAAACATTAGTTTGTTAAAGATAAAGAGCGTATTTTCTTCAGAATCATTAAGTCTAGGCCTACTCATCAAACTGATTTCATCACCATGCAGTGTTCAATGTGGTATTGTTAATCCATCTGGAACATTCCAAATAGCAGGCAGAATAAACTAAATTCAAATGTCTGTACAGTATATCGAAAAGAAGATAGATTTTGGTTTGTAACCCTGAAAAAAGTGTATTTCTACTCACTAAATTGAGCCCCGTTTCAAATTATCACTCTTTGAGAATAGCTGTTCCAGACGCGAGATGCGCTTCACTTTGAACTGGCAACTTTTTTCAAATATTCTGTTCTATTTTATTCTGTTAAATTACATCATGTTTTTTACTATAACATAAGTGTGTCTTGACTGTGATAAGGGCTCGGGAAATAAGAGTGTCTTGTCTGCTAAATTAACAAAACAAGTCTATGCCATTGCATAGCAATAGGCTTCTACAAGCAAGTGCCACTGCTGAGGTTACTGCCTTTTTGAAGACTGTGTTACACGATGAAATATGACCTGTTTCAATAAATTAATCTTAAATGGCACAGGTTTTTTTATTGACTGAATATATATGGTGCAATTTAACCATTAGGATTTGTTATCTCTAATGGTTATGCTAAATCAGGCATTGTTGTGCACTGTTGACATAGATAATACTGCAGAACTTATATTCGCACCCCCCAAAAAATGTATGCAAGCACTCAAACAGTCAATTTAAAATGGGGGGTGTCTTCCGCATTTAACCCAACCGCTCTGAATCAGAAAGGTGTCGGGGGCTGCCTTAATCACTGTCATCAGGAGCAGTTATTTTTGGGGGTTAACTGCCTTGCTCAAGGGCAGAATGGCAGATATTTTCCACATTGCCGGTTCGGGGATTCAAACCAGTGACCTTTCCGTTACCGGCCCAATGCTCTTAACCGCTATGCAACCTGCCGCCCCGTCGCTAGACTTAACATCTCCCTCTGAAACTGGATCCTGGACTTCCTGATGGGTCACCCCCAGGTGGTGAGGGTAGGCAATAACACATCTGCCACACTGACCCATCATGGGGCCCATCAAGGGTGCACGCTTAGCACTCCCCATACTCCCTGTTCACCCACGAATGCGTGGCTGCGCACGACTCCAACACCATCATTAAGTTTGCTGATGACACGATGGTGGTAGGCCTGATCACCAACGACAATGAGACAGCCTATAGGGAGGATGTCAGTGACCTAGCAGTGTGGTGCCAGGGCAACACCCTCTCCCTCGAAGTCAGCAAGAGTAAGGAGCTGATCGTGGACTATAGGAAACGGAGCACGCCACCATCCACATCGACGAGAATGTAGTGGAGTGGGTCGAGAGCTTCAAGTTCCTCGGTGTCCACATCACTAAGGAATTAACATGGTCCACACACACCAACACAGTTGTGAAGAAGGTGCAACAATGCCTCTTCCCCCTCAGGAGGCTAAAAAGATTTGATTCTAAAATTGGATAGAAAAAAATCCTCAGCAATCTACCCACAATACCCCATATTGACAAAGCAAAAACTGTTTTTGGGAAATTTTACCAAATATATTAAAAATAGAAAACAGAAATACCTTATTTACGTAAGTATTCAGACCCTGCTAAGAGACAAGAAATTGAGCTTAGGTGCATCCTGTTTCCATTGATCGTCCTTGAGATGTTTCTACAATTTGATTGGAGTCCACCTGTGGTAAATTCAATTTATTGGATATAATTTGGAAAGGCACACACCTGTCTATACTTCATGTCAGAGCAAAAACCAAGCCATGAGGTCAAAGGAATTGTCCGTAGAGCTCCAAGACAGGATTGTGTCGAGGCACAGATCTGGGGAAGGGTACCAAAACATTTGGTCAACTCTTTGGACTGAATCCCAAGCGTCACGTCTGGATGAAACCTGGCGCCATCCCTATGGTGAAGCCTGGTGGTGGCATTATCATGCTGTGGAGATGTTTTTCAGTGGCAGGGACTACGAGACTAGTCAGTATTGAGGAAAAGATTAACAGAGCAAAGTACAGAGAGATCCTTGATGAAAACCTGCTCCAGAGCGCTCAGGACCTCAGACTGGGGTGAAGGTTCACCTTCCAACAGGACAACGATCCTAAGCATACAGCCAAGACAACGCTGGAGTGGCTTCGGGACAAGTCTCTGAATGTCCTTGAGTGGCAGAGCCAGAGCCTGGACTTGAACCCAATTGAACATCTCTGGAGAGAAAATAGCTGTGCAGCTACGCTCCCCATCCAACCTGACAGAGCTTGAGAGGAGAGAAGAATGGGAGAAACTCCCCAAATATAGGTGTGCCAAGCTTGTAGCGTCATACCCAAGAAGACTCAATCAATGCCAAAGGTGCATCAACAAAGTACTGAGTAAAGGGTCTAAATACTTATATAAATGTGATTTTAATTTTTTAAATATTTAATACATTTGCAAAAACGTATTAACACCTGTTTTTGCATGTAGATTGATGAGGGGAAAAAACTATGTAAGACATTTTAGAATAAGGCTGTAACACTTTCCGAAGGCGCTTTATCTACCTCAATTACACCGTACCCCTGCACATCAACTCTGTATTAATACCGCGTGTATTTAGATAAATTATCGTTACTCATTGTGTATTTATTCCTCGGTATGATATCCACTTTGTCATAGAACGGTCTAACATAGAACTGCTGCTCTTCACCAGTGACAATGCCATATCATCATTTACTCTGCAGAGCAAGGGAAATGTGTTTTTGAAATATGATAATGAGTTTCAGATGCTTCTGCGGTGGTGTTAGATGCACTATCAAGTTTGTGAATGATTGTGTGGACTGTGTTATACCAACACTGTAAAGTTATTAGTGAAACAACTTCCCTGCACATTCTGTCTAATCATAAAATGGAGTCATGGCAAAAGAACTCAGGTGTCAAAATGGAGTTACAGCGCAAGAAGTCATGCACTGTAGTGTGTTGGAGAACAAATTATGTTCCCATCCTGCCTAGCAACTTCTTTTATGATGCATCAGGGGCCTGCACTTATCAAGGTGGAACACATAGCTATTCACCCCACATCCCAAATGACACTCTATTCCCTACATAGTGGACTATGGGCCCTGGTCAAAATGTGTGCATTATAAAGACAATAGGGTGCGCAACCACTCTATCCCCTAGCAGCGTTTGGCTTGTCATCGCTGGCTGGAAATGTAGATGTGGACAGATGCTGTCTGTAGAGGTTCTCCGCAGAGCCAAGTTCAAGTTCCCCAGATCCCAGAAGATCCACATGTCTATTCCAGTAGATGCATATTGGCACATATGGGGATGGGGCATCTGTTTTGGGGAGATGCTGGGTTATCGCATATCCGATTGCAAATTCCCTTTCGTAAGAAACCCGGAGACAAAGTGGCACCTTAGGATACTAGATCAATAACTATTGATCAAGTGGACTTTGTCTAATGCAAATTAATGTTAGATTTAAATCATGCAGATGGACAATGTGAAATATCGTGAATAATATACAGTATCTGCATCATCACATATTGTTGCCCTATTATGTGGTCTGAACGTAGTGAAAAGTGTATATATATATATTTTTCTCGGTAAAATTAGAAACCGGAAGTCCTGCCGCATGCACAGTCAGCGTATTAATCAAGTTTATTTTATATAGCCCTTCGTACATCAGCTAATATCTCGAAGTGCTGTACAGAAACCCAGCCTAAAACCCCAAACAGCAAGCAATGCAGGTGTAGAAGCATGGTGGCTAGGAAAAACTCCCTAGAAAGGCCAAAACCTAGGAAGAAACTTAGAGAGGAACCAGGCTATGAGGGGTGGCCAGTCCTCTTCTGGCTGTGCCGGGTGGAGATTATAACAGAACATGGCCAAGATGTTCAAAATGTTCATAAATGACAAGCATGGTCAAATAATAATCAGGAATAAATGTCAGTTGGCTTTTCATAGCCGATAATTAAGAGTTGAAAACAGCAGGTCTGGGACAGGTAGGGGTTCCATAACCGCAGGCAGAACAGTTGAAACTGGGACAGCAGCAAGGCCAGGTGGACTGGGGACAGCAAGGAGTCATCATGCCCGGTAGTCCTGACGTATGGTCCTAGGGCTCAGTTCCTCCGAGAGAGAGAAAGAAAGAGAGAAGGAGAGAATTAGAGAGAGCCAAGATGTTCAAAATGTTCATAAATGACAAGCATGGTCAAATAATAATCAGGAATAAATGTCAGTTGGCTTTTCATAGCCGATCATTAAGAGTTGAAAACAGCAGGTCTGGGACAGGTAGGGGTTCCATAACTGCAGGCAGAACAGTTGAAACTGGAACAGCAGCAAGGCCAGGTGGACTGGGGACAGCAAGGAGTCATCATGCCCAGTAGTCCTGACGTATGGTCCTAGGGCTCAGGTCCTCCGAGAGAGAGAAAGAAAGAGAGAAGGAGAAAATTAGATAGAGCATACTTAAATTCACACAGGACACTGGATAAGACAGGAGAAGTACTCCAGATATAACCAACTGGCCCTAGCCCCCCGACACAAACTACTGCAGCATAAATACTGGAGGCTGAGACAGGAGGGGTCAGGAGACACTGTGGCCCCATCCGATGATACCCCCGGACAGGGCCAAACAGGAAGGATATAACCCCACCCACTTTGCCAAAGCACAGCCCCCGCACCCTCTAGTGGTGCGGGGGCTGTGCTTTGGCAAAGTGGTGGGGTTATATCCTTCCTGTTTGGCCCTGTCCGGGGTATCATCGGATGGGGCCACAGTGTCTCTCTGACCCCTCCTGTCTCAGCCTCCAGTATTTATGCTGCAGTAGTTTGTGTCGGGGGGCTAGGGCCAGTTGGTTATATCTGGAGTACTTCTCCTGTCTTATCCAGTGTCCTGTGTGAATTTAAGTATGCTCTATCTAATTTTCTCCTTCTCTCTTTCTTTCTCTCTCTCGGAGGACCTGAGCCCTAGGACCATACGTCAGGACTACTGGGCATGATGACTCCTTGCTGTCCCCAGTCCACCTGGCCTTGCTGCTGTTCCAGTTTCAACTGTTCTGCCTGCAGTTATGGAACCCCTACCTGTCCCAGACCTGCTGTTTTACACTCTTAATGATCGGCTATGAAAAGCCAACTGACATTTATTCCTGATTATTATTTGACCATGCTTGTCATTTATGAACATTTTGAACATCTTGGCTCTCTCTAATTCTCTCCTTCTCTCTTTCTTTCTCTCTCTCGGAGGAACTGAGCCCTAGGACCATACGTCAGGACTACCGGCATGATGACTCCTTGCTGTCCCCAGTCCACCTGGCCTTGCTGCTGTCCCAGTTTTCAACTGTTCTGCCTGCGGTTATGGAACCCCTACCTGTCCCAGACCTGCTGTTTTCAACTCTTAATTATCGGCTATGAAAAGCCAACTGACATTTATTCCTGATTATTATTTGACCATGCTTGTCATTTATGAACATTTTGAACATCTTGGCCATGTTCTGTTATAATCTCCACCCGGCACAGCCAGAAGAGGACTGGCCACCCCTCATAGCCTGGTTCCTCTCTAAGTTTCTTCCTAGGTTTTGGCCTTTCTAGGGAGTTTTTCCTAGCCACCATGCTTCTACACCTGCATTGCTTGCTGTTTGGGGTTTTAGGCTGGGTTTCTGTACAGCACTTCGAGATATTAGCTGATGTACGAAGGGCTATATAAAATAAACTTGATTAATACGCTGACTGTGCATGCGGCAGGACTTCCGGTTTCTAATTTTACCGAGAAAAATATATATATATACACTTTTCACTACGTTCAGACCACATAATAGGGCAACAATATGTGATGATGCAGATACTGTATATTATTCACGATATTTCACATTGTCCATCTGCATGATTTAAATCTAACATTAATTTGCATTAGACAAAGTCCACTTGATCAATAGTTATTGATCTAGTATCCTAAGGTGCCACTTTGTCTCCGGGTTTCTTACGAAAGGGAATTTTGCAATCGGATATGCGATAACCCAGCATCTCCCCAAAACAGATGCCCCATCCCCATATGTGCCAATATGCATCTACTGGAATAGACATGTGGATCTTCTGGGATCTGGGGAACTTGAACTTGGCTCTGCGGAGAACCTCTACAGACAGCATCTGTCCACATCTACATTTCCAGCCAGCGATGACAAGCCAAACGCTGCTAGGGATAGAGTGGTTGCGCACCCTATTGTCTTTATAATGCACACATTTTGACCAGGGCCCATAGTCCACTATGTAGGGAATAGAGTGTCATTTGGGATGTGGGGTGAATAGCTATGTGTTCCACCTTGATAAGTGCAGGCCCCTGATGCATCATAAAAGAAGTTGCTAGGCAGGATGGGAACATAATTTGTTCTCCAACACACTACAGTGCATGACTTCTTGCGCTGTAACTCCATTTTGACACCTGAGTTCTTTTGCCATGACTCCATTTTATGATTAGACAGAATGTGCAGGGAAGTTGTTTCACTAATAACTTTACAGTGTTGGTATAACACAGTCCACACAATCATTCACAAACTTGATAGTGCATCTAACACCACCGCAGAAGCATCTGAAACTCATTATCATATTTCAAAAACACATTTCCCTTGCTCTGCAGAGTAATGATGATATGGCATTGTCACTGGTGAAGAGCAGCAGTTCTATGTTAGACCGTTCTATGACAAGTGGATATCATACCCGAGGAATAAATACACAATGAGTAACGATAATTTATCTAAATACACGCGGTATTAATACAGAGTTGATGTGCAGGGGTACGGTGTAATTGAGGTAGATAAAGCGCCTTCGGAAAGTGTTACAGCCTTATTCTAAAATGTCTTACATAGTTTTTTCCCCTCATCAATCTACATGCAAAAACAGGTGTTAATACGTTTTTGCAAATGTATTAAATATTTAAAAAATTAAAATCACATTTATATAAGTATTTAGACCCTTTACTCAGTACTTTGTTGATGCACCTTTGGCATTGATTGAGTCTTCTTGGGTATGACGCTACAAGCTTGGCACACCTATATTTGGGGAGTTTCTCCCATTCTTCTCTCCTCTCAAGCTCTGTCAGGTTGGATGGGGAGCGTAGCTGCACAGCTATTTCTCTCCAGAGATGTTCAATTGGGTTCAAGTCCAGGCTCTGGCTCTGCCACTCAGGACATTCATAGACTTGTCCCGAAGCCACTCCAGCGTTGTCTTGGCTGTATGCTTAGGATCGTTGTCCTGTTGGAAGGTGAACCTTCACCCCAGTCTGAGGTCCTGAGCGCTCTGGAGCAGGTTTTCATCAAGGATCTCTCTGTACTTTGCTCTGTTAATCTTTTCCTCAATACTGACTAGTCTCGTAGTCCCTGCCGCTGAAAAACATCTCCACAGCATGATAATGCCACCACCAGGCTTCACCATAGGGATGGCGCCAGGTTTCATCCAGACGTGACGCTTGGGATTCAGTCCAAAGAGTTGACCAAATGTTTTGGTACCCTTCCCCAGATCTGTGCCTCGACACAATCCTGTCTTGGAGCTCTACGGACAATTCCTTTGACCTCATGGCTTGGTTTTTTGCTCTGACATGAAGTATAGACAGGTGTGTGCCTTTCCAAATTATTCCAATAAATTGAATTTACCACAGGTGGACTCCAATCAAATTGTAGAAACATCTCAAGGACGATCATGGAAACAGGATGCACCTAAGCTCAATTTCTTGTCTCTTAGCAGGGTCTGAATACTTACGTAAATAAGGTATTTCTGTTTTCTATTTTTAATATATTTGGTAAAATTTCCCAAAACAGTTTTTGCTTTGTCAATATGGGGTATTGTGGGTAGATTGCTGAGGATTTTTTTTCTATCCAATTTTAGAATCAAATCTTTTTAGCCTCCTGAGGGGGAAGAGGCATTGTTGCACCTTCTTCACAACTGTGTTGGTGTGTGTGGACCATGTTAATTCCTTAGTGATGTGGACACCGAGGAACTTGAAGCTCTCGACCCACTCCACTACATTCTCGTCGATGTGGATGGTGGCGTGCTCCGTTTCCTATAGTCCACGATCAGCTCCTTACTCTTGCTGACTTCGAGGGAGAGGGTGTTGCCCTGGCACCACACTGCTAGGTCACTGACATCCTCCCTATAGGCTGTCTCATTGTCGTTGGTGATCAGGCCTACCACCATCGTGTCATCAGCAAACTTAATGATGGTGTTGGAGTCGTGCGCAGCCACGCATTCGTGGTGAACAGGGAGTATGGGGAGTGCTAAGCGTGCACCCTTGATGGGCCCCATGATGGGTCAGTGTGGCAGATGTGTTATTGCCTACCCTCACCACCTGGGGGTGACCCATCAGGAAGTCCAGGATCCAGTTTCAGAGGGAGATGTTAAGTCTAGCGACGGGGCGGCAGGTTGCATAGCGGTTAAGAGCATTGGGCCGGTAACGGAAAGGTCACTGGTTTGAATCCCCGAACCGGCAATGTGGAAAATATCTGCCATTCTGCCCTTGAGCAAGGCAGTTAACCCCCAAAAATAACTGCTCCTGATGACAGTGATTAAGGCAGCCCCCGACACCTTTCTGATTCAGAGCGGTTGGGTTAAATGCGGAAGACACCCCCCATTTTAAATTGACTGTTTGAGTGCTTGCATACATTTTTTGGGGGGTGCGAATATAGTTCTGCAGTATTATCTATGTCAACAGTGCACAACAATGCCTGATTTAGCATAACCATTAGAGATAACAAATCCTAATGGTTAAATTGCACCATATATATTCAGTCAATAAAAAAACCTGTGCCATTTAAGATTAATTTATTGAAACAGGTCATATTTCATCGTGTAACACAGTCTTCAAAAGGCAGTAACCTCAGCAGTGGCACTTGCTTGTAGAAGCCTATTGCTATGCAATGGCATAGACTTGTTTTGTTAATTTAGCAGACAAGACACTCTTATTTCCCGAGCCCTTATCACAGTCAAGACACACTTATGTTATAGTAAAAACATGATGTAATATAACAGAATAAAATAGAACAGAATATTTGAAAAAAGTTGCCAGTTCAAAGTGAAGCGCATCTCGCGTCTGGAACAGCTATTCTCAAAGAGTGATAATTTGAAACGGGGCTCAATTTAGTGAGTAGAAATACACTTTTTTCAGGGTTACAAACCAAAATCTATCTTCTTTTCGATATACTGTACAGACATTTGAATTTAGTTTATTCTGCCTGCTATTTGGAATGTTCCAGATGGATTAACAATACCACATTGAACACTGCATGGTGATGAAATCAGTTTGATGAGTAGGCCTAGACTTAATGATTCTGAAGAAAATACGCTCTTTATCTTTAACAAACTAATGTTTTTGCATATTTTCAGTGTGGAACTTGTCTATGTTTAGGGGGTTATAGGCTAGGCTAACCAATTCTAAATGCCACTAGCAGTTCGCAAAGTATCCCAAGTGGAAACAGACAGGACGCAATTATTCCAAAACTGTAGCTGGATGAAACCTGGCGCCATCCCTATGGTGATGCATGGTGGTGGCATTATCATGCTGTGGAGATGTTTTCCAGCGGCAGCGACTGCGAGACTAGTCAATATTGAGGAAAAGATTAACAGAGCAAAGTACAGAGAGATCCTTGATGAAAACCTGCTCCAGAGCGCTCAGGACCTCAGACTGTGGCAAAGGTGCACCTTCCAACAGGACACAAACCTAAGCACACAGCCAAGAAACGCAGGAGTGGCTTCGAGACGAGTCTCTGAATGTCCTGGAGACCTGAAAAAAGCTGTGCCTCGACGCTCCCCAACCAACTTGACAGAGTTTGAGAGATCTGCAGAAGAATGGGAGAAATTCCCCAAGCTTGTAGCGTCATACCCATGATGATTCGAGGCTGTGATCTCTGCGAAAGGTGCATCAACAAAGCACTGAGTAAAGGATCTGAATATTTATGTAATGTGTTATCTGTTTTTTCTACAAACCTGTTTTTGCTATGTCATTATGGGGTATTGTGTGTAGATTGATGAGGGGAAAAAACGATTTAGAATAAGGCTGTAACGTAAGAAAATGTGGAAAAAGTCAAGGGGTCTGAATACTTTCCTAATGCACTGTATATACTATCAAAGTGGAAGCCACCTCCATCAATCTATCTCACTAATAATTTCCCTCTGTAAGGGTGAATAGGAGGCACAGTCTAACTGTGTGTGTGTGTGGGGGGGGGGGGGGGGGCGTGCCGTTTTACACACACACACACACAAACACACACACGTGTCAGCGTTGCAGTAATACAGGACTGAGTTAATTCCCAACATCATTTTTCCCAACATCATTTTTGCCAAACTATGAATGTCTTCATGGCCGCTCCTATGACATCGTGGCAGTCACCATCTGTATTCAAGGTCTACGTTATGGCATTTTGATGAAAGACATACTAGTACAACATGACATTATGACTGCAATGACATTTTAGATATGAATGTTGCGCGTAGTGTTTTGCATCATAATATAAGCTTCACCACTGAAACAGTCACGGGTTTGCATGTTGATTTCCTTTAGAAGTTCATCCGTTTTGTTAACAGATATTCTTGATCTATTTTACAATGTTAAAGCTTTCATTTATTTTTCCTGAAATACCACCATTTGTTCAACATGTTGAAAAAAGTTGTGTTTTACATTTTAGTCATTTGGCATACACTTTTATCTAGATCAACTTACAGACAGGTATCAGTTAACAGTCTCCCGAGTGGCACAGCGGTCTAAGGCATGCATCTCTTTGTTAGAGGTGTCATTACAAACCCTGGTTTGATTCCAGGCTGTATCAAACCGGACATGATTGGGAGTCCATAGGGCGGCGCACAATTGGCCCAGCATCGTCCAGGTTAGGCTTTGCCCGGTAGACGGTCATTGTAAATAATGCTTTTTTCTTAACTGACTTGCCTCGTTAAATCAAGGTCAAAATTTATTTAAAAAAAACAGTAGGTGGAGCTTTTAATTGTCCTACAATAATTAAATGATCAGTGAGAAATGTATTGATACCTCCCACCACTCCTTAAGAGAGAAACTGATAGACAGAGAAAGTTGGGCCAAACTTTTCATTTAAGGTCTAACCATTAAACACACATTGGTAAGCATGGCAAACCACGCATTCCCCTGCATTACAATTCATTGTGACTGCGTTTTAATTAAGAAATCAGCCGGCTAGCTACAATTTCAATATGGATGTCTCTGGATGTCTTTAGTGAAGGGACGGGAGGGGGATGAGAGAGAGAGAGAGAGAGACACTGCAGCTTGGCATGACAGTTCTGCAAACAGTGGCATATTTGTAAGGGCAGCTATGAAAGGCGGAGAGGGGACAGTTTGACAGCTTTACAAACAAGGCCTCGATTTGCAAAGAGCATTTTGGGACGCAACTGCAAGACAAAATACTGTTACTTTTAAGATACAGCTTAACATATATGTAACACCAAGATAGCTTAAGAGGTTGCATTGTTTGAAAGTCATTCACTGTTTATCATGACCTGAAACTTTTGGGAGGAAAAGCTGCTGCAAAACATGCATGCATGTACAAATGCAAACACACACACACACACACACACTCACAAACACACACCATCATAAATTGCTAGTCATCTGTTTGATTTTCATAAAGCTGGCATTTGTCAGTTGGCCATAACGATGGAACTCCTTCCTGCCAACGATGCAGCTGCAGATGGGACAATGACCATGACAAACACACTCTTGAGGAGAACACAGGGAGAACTCATTGCTTAATTGACATCAGGTTACAGTAACACATAACAAGCCTGAGATGAGAGCTTTCTCCACACTGTCATATTGACGAGATATTACTACTGACCAACAATATATCAGTCTTAAATTGACCTTATGCAGCCCAAAGAGCATTGTGTGTTCCGTAGCTAATTCTGATAGTTGCAGTAATGAAAGAAGGAGGAAAATATTTGTTTCCAAAGATAAGTAGTGTCCTTCTGTCACATAAAGCTCTTGTAACAGTGCAAACAAATCAAAAGCAATAAAGAGTCAAATCCTCAGAAACATCATAAAGCCCACTGCAGTAAATGATCCTCATCTCCATGTTCCAAACCAGAGGAGAGAAAGGTTTAGTTTAGAGAGTGCAGACAGGGGGACTGTAAAGTGATTGAGGCAACGGCCCCTGAGCTCCGAGCGTGAGCTCCTGTAATAAAAGGCAGATGATTATTTAGAGAGAAGATTGCCACCATTAAACAGAGATTGATTTTGGGCAGGACTCTCTCTCTCTCTTTCTCACATACACACACACAGATGGATTCTGGGCAGGACTCTCAGAACATGGCCACAGAGGCCTCATATCTCTCCAACAAGCACTTTATTATATTTACTTCCAAAAGAATGGACCAGTGAGTACACAGCCTGAATACACAGCCTGTTAAAACAGTCATGTACCCTTACAAATGTGTATTACAGTTTTTTTATCGCTTTGATGCCATTTTAATTCAACTGCTCTTAATTGATTATCTCTTAAATGTTTAGTAAACCTATAAATTTGACATGTAAACTGGTTTGTCTACTACAGATTTTGAGAACTACATAATGAAAATGTGACTAAAGTAGACAAAAATGTATGATACATACTCAAATGTACTACTATGATGATGATTATTATGATTTTTTTTTCTGATATTGACAAGATCAGATACAGTATTTTTGTGATTAAACCAATGTACTCATTATATTTCACAGTAAACTTATATTTTGGATCAATGGGTATGTGGTGAAAGATGTCTATAAACAAAATGAATACATAATGAAAAGTTTTGAATTTAAGACTGCCTGCGTTTACAAGTGTTACCCGTTTAGAGTTTTGTACTGAGTTTTGCACTAAGACAGCTCTCAATGAGCTGTATAAGGCCATAAGAAAACAAGAAAATGCTATTCTGGAAGCAGTGCTCCTAGTGCCCGGGGACTTTAATGCAGGCAAACTTTAATCCGTTTTACCTAATTTCTACCAGAGGAAAAAAATCTAGACTACCTTTACTCCACACACAGAGACGCGTACAAAGCACTCCCTCGCCCTCCATTTGGCAAATCTGACCATAACGCTATCATCCTGATTCCTACAACTAAGCCTTTTCCCCTCAGGAAACTGAAAAGATTTGGCATGGGTCCCCAGAACCTAAAAAAGTTCTACGGCTGCACCATCGAGAGCATACTGACCAGCTGCATCACCTCTTGGTATGGCAACTGCTCGGCATCCGACCGTAAGGCGCTACAGTGGCTAGTGCGTACGGCCCTACGACTAATGGCAGCTTCACTAAATAGTACCCGCAAAACACCAGTCTCAATGTCAACAGTGAAGAGGCGACTCCGGGATGCTGGCCTTCTAGGCAGTTCCTCTGTCCAGTGTCTAGTTCTTTTGCCCATCTTAATCTTTTCTTTTTACTGGCCAGTCTGAGATATGGCTTTTTCTTTGCAACTCTGCCTAGAAGTCCAGCATCCCGGAGTAGTACACAATTGCTATTCCATGCAATTTCTCTCATGGAATAGCCTTCATTTCACAGAACAAGAATAGACTGATGAGTTTCAGAAAAAAGTTTTTTGTTTCTGGTCATTTTGAGCCTGTAATCAAACCCACATATGCTGATGTTCCAGATTCTCAACTAGTCTAAGGAATGCCGGTTTAGTGCTTCTTTAAATCAGGACAAAAGTTTTCAGCTGTGCTAACATAATTGCAAAAGGGTTTTCAAATGACCAATTAGACTTTTAAAATGATAAACTTTGATTAGCTAACACAACGTGACATTGGAACACAGGATTGATGGTTGCTAATAATGGGCCTCTGTATGCCTATGTAAATATTCCATTAAGAATCTCATGTTTCCAGCTACAATAGTCATTTACAACATTAACAATGTCTACACTGTATTTATGATCAATTTGATGTTATTTTATTTGACAAAAAAAATTTGCTTTTCTTTAAAAAAACAAGGAAATGTATAAGTGACAGCAAACTTTTTAACGGTAGTGTATATATATATTTATATCCAGACTCCAATATTGCTCTCTAATAGTTCTATATTTCATATTTCTTAATTCCATTCTTTTACTTTAGGATTGTGTGTTTTGTTGCGTATTGTTAATATATTACTGCACTGTTGAACACAATAATTTCACTACACTTGCAATAACATCTGCCAAACATTTGTATGCAACCAATACAATTTGATTTGATTTGACATATATTTTTCCCCAGTACTTTCGGTCCCTAAAAAAGGGGGACTATGTACAAAAGTGCTGTAATTTCTAAATGGTTCAAACAATATCGATAAAAATACCCTAAAATTAAAGCTGACGGTCTACACGTTTACCTCATAGTCGTTGTATCATTTGAAATCCAAAGTGCTGGAGTACAGAGCCAAAACAACAAAAACATGTGTCACTGTCCAATACTTTTGGAGCTCACTGTATTTCCCACATAGTGCACTACTTTCGACCAGTGCCTATGGGTCCTGGTCAAAAGTAGTGCACTAAATAATAAATAGGGTGCAATTTTGGACCTGACCCTGGGCTGGGAAATGGGAATGGCAGTCTATGACAATATCTCTACTAAGAGATGGATAGTTCAGCACGGCGTTATTAACTATCCCTCTGGTCTGGGATCAGTAGAGTGTAATGCCAGGCCTCCGCCACCATTCCCTTAATGTAGCCAACACTCTCACACACATCGCCACGACACTGCTGCCACCTCCATCTTCTCAGTCCTCACAGCCAAGTCAAGGTCGTACGACCAGATTCATATCAAAACATACTAAAAGTGATTTGTTTCAATTACCAATGGGCCCGGGATACTGAGTAGAATTGGTGTGGTGTGTGTGTGTGTGTGTGTGTGTGTGTGTTGTGTGTGTGTGTGTGTGTTTGTGTGTGTGTGTGTGTGTTGTGTGTGTGTGTGTGTGTGTGTGTGTGTGTGTGTGTGTGTGTGTTTGACGTGCGTGTGAATGTCCATGTTTGTGCGAGGCTAGGATAAGAACGCTTTGTGACATTACAGCAAAACACAAGACGGTAAACAAACGCACCTTTAAGCCGAGTGGCCAAAATAAGAAGTATTATGCATTCCATTTCATAGTACAAAAGTCCATTACCTGGATGGGATAACTTTGCTTCATTATATACATAATTGCACTTATATTTCCCAGGCTTTCACACCATTCCAGGGTGCTGTCAATCCACAGGGGCTCCGGAACATTCGGCTGATATTCTGTGCCCTTTTCACATTCTCTCTGGGGAACTGAAATAATAAATTGCATGACTTCACTGACCCATAACTCATAACATGAAAGGCAAAGGGGAAAGGAATTAGGACACCTCGCATGATTTCTATGCAAATCAATTATCACCCACACACACACACAAACGGATACACCCGCACGCAATCATGCAGACACACACACTAAAAACACACTCCATTCTATCTACTGTATTCCATCCACCCTGACCCAAATGTGGCCTGACATTAAATTGAAGAGTGAATCGAGGTATGAAAAAAGACATAAATAGATAAATAAACAAAGATCAAATGCGAGGGCATTCCGTGCAGCAGGGTGAACATTTAAAGGACGCTATTCTTTCTTTTCATTTCTGCTAATCTATTCCTCTTTGAAAAGTGGCACTTGGTCACAGTTTGCTGTGTGTAAAATAGATTCATTTAACATAGATTAATATCAGTCCAACCATGTGTGTGATTATTCTGTTGGTTCAACCAAGATTAATTCAATTAAAGACTACTATGAGTTTCCTTTGAGAAAAGGTCATGTTAAATCGAGACACACTTGTTTTGTTCCCAACTGACTGAATGCATTAATTGGTTTTGTGACTGAAGACAATACTAAGAGTTCTTCACTTGTTCCCCAATCAAACTTGTTGCGGTACAGTAATTAAGAGGGATTGCAAACATTCAAAGCAAATTGTTAAAGGATGTTGTCACGCCCTGATCTGTTTCACCTGTCCTTGTGCTTGTCTCCACCCCCCTCCAGGTGTCGACCATCTTCCCCATTATCCCTGTGTATTTATACTTGTGTTTTCTGTCTGTCTGTGGCCAGTTCGTCTTGTTTGTTCAATGGGCCTACCAATGGTTTGTCTCAGCTCCTTGGTTTCCCCTTGTCTAACTTTTCTCGTCCTCCTGGTTTTTGACCTTTGCCTGTCCTGACCCTGTATCTGCCAGCCTGACCACTGCCTGTCTCTGAACCTGCCTGCCGTCCTGTACCTTTGCTCCACCTCTGGATTACCAACCTCTGCCTGACCTGAGCCTGCCTGCTGTCCTGTACCTTGACCTCTGCTCTGGATTATCGACCTCTGCCTGACCTGAGCCTGCCTGCTGTCCTGTACCTTGACCTCTGCTCTGGATTATCGACCTCTGCCTGACCTGAGCCTGCCTGCTGTCCTGTACCTTGACCTCTGCTCTGGATTATCTGCCTGACCTGAGCCTGCCTGCTGTCCTGTACCTTGACCTCTGCTCTGGATTATCTGCCTGACCTGAGCCTGCTGCTGTCCTGTACCTTGGCCTTTCCTCTGGATTATCGACCTCTGCCTGACCTGAGCCTGCCTGCTGTCCTGTACCTTGGCCTCTGCTCTGGATTATCTGCCTGACCTGAGCCTGCCTACTGTCCTGTACCTTGACCTCTGCTCTGGATTATCTGCCTGACCTGAGCCTGCCTACTGTCCTGTACCTTGGCCTCTGCTCTGGATTATCGACCTCTGCCTG
>NW_024058003.1:0-73236 GCF_016432855.1 Salvelinus namaycush | reverse complement strand
TTAAGTTTCGTTTTTGCGTCGGAAAAGATATTTCACAGCGGTTTGATTGGTACAATGATTCTCTACATTGCTTGTTTTGTCACATAAACTGAAATTAGGCAAACTATTATCATTTTTGCAACCAGGAAATGGTGGAGCGATTTCTACATATTGCACATTTAACATGTGAAGTATAATCACAGATATTTCACCTATATATATAAATGTGAAGAGATGGATTTTGGTCAACATTCTGCAACTTTTCTCATGATTGAAACATTTGATGTCCATACAGTTTTCTGTTTCCAAAACTAGAATCTGTAACAAACAGAGTGGACTGCATTTTGTAGACTTTACCCTTTGCCAAAGTTGCGTTGTTTAGAAGGAGTGCGAGGATGAATTTAGTTATTGCATACATGCACGTCACAGAGTAGGCGTTCCCTAATGGGAAATGCGCAAATAAATGCTAGAACATGCCAATAGGATCTCACTAACTTGTGCTTGGCTCTGCCACCTCCTTGCTTGTTCTGCCCATTATGCTTCATTTGCTCCCATTGGAAATGACAGGCTCTGGTCGATCTTGGGTTAGTTATACAAATCTTTGATATAATGGTACATTTCATTTGAAATTGACAGCAGCTCATGTCAGCTAGCTAGCTGGCTTCTGACATTCATCCTAGCTTTACTATCAACTGGCTGGCTTCATCAGGCAGCTTTAGATGTGAGTAGAAAGCACATATATTTGCTAGTTAAACATCTGGTTGATAACATGTAGCTAGCTGTCAACATGTAAGCGAACGAACGTTAGCTAAATTGAAACTGCTGGGGGGGAAACAGTAGCTAATAATGTTATGTTACTACAAAAGAAAAACAATATATTTTAAAGAATTGTTACTGACTTTTGAACACTTTGTCAAACTACTTCGCTCCACTGCCAGTTTATTGATTAAATAGGCTGTATTGGTATAATTTAGCTGAATAGGTTATACACATATACATGCATGCTTAATTAGCCTAGTTAGCCAAATGACTGCCTGACTAGGCTTATTCGTATTCATGTTTTTGTTGTTATTGCATTTCAGCTGGACAGGGAGTAAGATTATTAGAAAGCAGAATGCTGCCAGACAACCACATAGAGGTATAACAGTCAGTGCTTGTATTTTATGTAACCACTCATTTATACGAACTGCTACAGACACAATAACTGACTTAATTTGTCCTATTCTTCAGGCTTGTCTGTGAAATATATTTTAGTTGGCAACCAGTATTCAGACCCCTTGACTTTTTCCACACTTTGTTACATTACAGGCTTATCCTAAAATGAACTAAATAAATACAAATCCTCATCAATCTACACATAATACCCCATAATGACAAAGTGAAAACAGGTTTCTGCAGCATTGAATGTCCCCAATAACACAGTGGCCTCCATCATTCTTAAATGGAAGAACTTTGGAACCACCAAGACTCTTCCTAGAGCTGAGAAAAACGGGGAGAAGGGCCTTGGTCAGGGAGGTAACCAAGAACCCAATGGTCACTTTGACAAAGCTCTAGAGTTCGTCTGTGGAGATGGGAAAACCTTCCAGAAAGACAACCATCTCTGCAGCACTCCACCAATCAGGCCTTAAGGGTAGAGTAGCCAGACGGAAGCCACTCCTCAGTAAAAGGTACGTAACAGCCCACTTGGAGTTTGTCAAAAGGCACCTAAAGGACTCTCAGACCATGAGAAACAAGATTCTCTGGTCTGATGAAACCAAGATTGAACTCTTTGGCCTGAATGCCAAGTGGCACGTCTGGAGGAAACCTGGAACCATCCCTATGGTGAAGCATGGTGGTGTCAGCATCATGTTGTGGGGATGTTTTTCAGCAGCAGGGACTGGGAGACTAGTCAGGATTGAGGGATAGATGAACGAAGCAAAGTACAGAGAGATGCAGAGCACTCAGGACCTCAGACTGGGGTGAAGGTTCACCTTCCAACAGGACAATTACCCTAAGCACACAGCCAAGACAACACAGGAGTGGCTTCGAGACAAGTCTCTGAATGTCCTTGAGTGGCCCAACCAGAGCCCGGACTTCAACCCGATCTAACATCTCTGGAGACCTAGAAATAGTTGTGCAAGCTGACAGTGCTTGACAGGATCTGCAGAGAGGAATGGGAGAAACTCCCCAAATACAGGTGTGCCAAGCTTGTAGCGTCATACCCAAGAAGATTCGAGGCTGTAATCACTGCCAAATGTGCTTCATCAAAGTACTGCGTAAAGGGTCAGAATACTTATGCAAATGTGCTATTTCCGTTTTATTTTAAATAGATTTAAAAATAAAAAATAAAAATAAACTGTTTTAGCCTTGTCATTATGGGGTATTATGTGTATATTGATGAGGGGAAAAAACAATTTAATCAATTTCAGAATAAGGATGTAACGTAACAAAATGTGGAAAAAGTCAAGGGGTCTGAATAATTTCCGAATGCACTGTACATTAATAAAAATTTATTCACCCTGGACATGACACTTGCATTGATTTTAGACCTTTAGGAGTCATAAGCACCAAGTGCTGTCTTGTTGGAGAAAGTCTGCATGTTGTATGATGTTTAAGTTACCAAAGTAGTTAGTAAAAATGTTTAGAACAGACTATTAAAAATGTACTGTTTTGTAACAACTTGAACATGAGTAGTTTATACCAAACTTTATTGAGTTTGGTGATCATCCCCCAAATTTGGCCATTGAAAGCCTTGATATTTGCTGATAACTGACAACAGAGTGGCAGGTTCTTTTGATGTGCTGCTCTCAACTTCCATGGCCCAGCAGACTCACCTGGGGAGAGGGGGATTGACAGGTTAGTTTGTCTGGGAGACTTTTAGAGGGAGGAGATAGCATGACTTTTGGAGTGAGTACAGTAAATCCAATCCAACCAGTGGCCCTGGATAATATGCTATATGTCATCACACAGACAGACTGCCATTGTGATGGAGATTTGCATAGTGCATAAAGTATATTACGGCCAGCGGCGTTTACTTCTCTGCTCTGGAGAGATCACATGTCGTTGGTCAGAAGGCTCTGGAGGTCCTTGGAATATTTTCTCTGTGCCACCTGTAAAGAGATGGATAGAGGTACTGAATGCAATTGACAGAGAGAGCAAGAGAGTTAACATTTACATTGTTGATTATTACATGAGGACTATAAGGGTACCTTCCAATCAGACAAATGGTAAAAGACACAGCATCCCAATGGCTTTCAAAGGGAGGAGTGTGTTGGGGGAGAGGGTTGTGCTGTCCTGTCTGTCAGAAAAGTTGCAAAGACTATCCTTCAACCAATTAAAAATGTAAAACAGTGTTTTCCCCGAGCAAACAGGTGTGTTGGACATCCGTTTCATGCCTTTGTGATTGAAGGCAACCTTAGTCAGTGGTTCAAGTTGTATCTTCATGTCTGTAACTTCGCTCTCACTCTCCCTAAGCCCTCAACCTTGACCTCCCGTTGGCCCAGGGCCTCCTGCCAAACCATCTAATGAGTCTCTTTGACAGGGAGTTACTCCAGGAGTAGATATGTTAATGGTGCATAGGGCTTATTCACTCCTCATGTAAGTGGATGATTATATATATATAACAGGCACGGATTTAGGTATGGGCGACATAGGTAGCCGCCCAGGGCGGCATCTTGTCGGGGCGGCACAGAGCTCCCACACTAAAAAATTCAGAATGGTGACATTTGCGTGATCGGTTTCTATCGCTCATTTGCACGTCACGTCAATGATATGTCACCGTGTGGGACTGTGGGTCAGTTAACCTTGTCGGAGTGGGCGCCCTGATTCTAGTTTGTGAGCTAGGCAGGCTACTGCCTGGGAAGGTCTCCCACTCAAAGTACGAAATGGGGAGGGGAGTGGGAGTAGGTTGACCTCAGGTCTCCCCACTGGAAGCCCAAGGTAGGGAGAGCGGGGGAATCTATCAAATAGCGCACCTCTAACTTTGTACAGTACTAATGCAATTAGTAAAATCAGTCACACTACGAAATGGTACCAAATAAACCACAATTCATTCATAATACTGTGAATATATAGTTTCACAGACATATTGTTGCGTTTTTGTCTGTTTTGTGCGAAATTGTTAAGAATAATATAAAACCAGTCTGCACACCACCAAGGTGAATTGGTTTAGTATTGACTATTGGTTGACAGTGTTGGGGGATGGGTAATGTATTGATGCTCCAGTGCCAAATCAATACAAATGGATAAGAAAAGGTCTAAGCCATCAGGTGTCCAGTTTAGGAAAAAGAGGAGAGAAGAAGAGGAGAAACACACAAAAGATAAAGGTATGCAGCTATGTCATCTCTTTATGAGTATAATATTATGCATGTAATGAAATAGGCTAGTATAACACTTATGTTTGCTAGTCTATGTTGCTATGTTGCTTGCTATGCTATTACACATAGGGCGACAATATTCTGTTTTCTGTCCAACTAGCTTACATAACATTGGATATCATTTCACACAGTCTCATCATGATAATGTGTGTAGCCTGCAGCAAAATGATTACAACCTAACTAGCACATTCTTGATTTGGTTGACTTTCATTGAGGTGACATCATAAAGGTTTTCTGTGATTGTATTGACTAGGTCCTGAGCTCAGTAAGGGGAATTTCCAATGCTGTAGGCTAACTTAAAAGACGTAAATATTATGCTGATATTTTGTATCTTTTGTGGTATATTGCGTCTTTTGGGGTGTCTTATGCCTAGAATTAGCCAAGGAGGTTGTATGGTTAATTTGGTTCCTATTCTGAAAGTTTGATCAATTGTGCATAATGACATGTATATTTAATTGTGCAACAAATGTATTTAGGGTGTCAGACTCGTATACCGTATTTCAATGCAAATTCAGGGGCAATTCTGAAATATTTTGGAGCACCCTCTGGCACTGGCCAGGATGAGGAGCCATCCACCTCCTCAGCCACACGGGCCTCTTCACAAATGTTGTCTGAGGATGAGGATGAAGAACCATTTGCTTCCACTTCTCCCCAGCAGGATTCTTCAGGTGTGTTTGTTTGTTTGTCCTGTGTGAATTTAAGTATGCTCTCTAATTCTCTCTTTTTTTCTCTCTCTCTTCTCTCCCTCTCTCGGAGGACCTGAGCCCTAGGACCATGCCTCAGGACTACCTGGCCTGATGACTCCTTGCTGTCCCCAGTCCACCTGGCCGTGCTGTTGCTCCAGTTTCAACTGTTCTGCCTGCGGCTATGGAACCCTGACCTGTTCACCGGACGTGCTACCTGTCCCAGACCTGCTGTTTTCAACTCTCTAGAGACAGCAGGAGCGGTAGAGATACTCTCAATGATCGGCTATGAAAAGCCAACTGACATTTACTCCTGAGGTGCTGACCTGTTTCACCTTCTACAACCACTGCGATTATTTTTTTTTTGACAGTGCTGGTCATCTATGAACATTTGAACATCTTGGCCATGTTTTGTTATAATCTCCACCCGGCACAGCCAGAAGAGGATTGGCCACCCCTCATAGCCTGGTTCCTCTCTGGGTTTCTTCCTAGGTTCCCGGCCTTTCTAGGGAGTTTTTCCTAGCTACAGTGCTTCTACACCTGCGTTGCTTGCTGTTTGGGGATTTAGGCTGGGTTTCTGTACAGCACTTTGTGACATCAGCTGATGTAAGAAGGGCTTTATAAATACATTTGATTGATTGTGTGTGCATCCCTGCATAACATAAACAAAATAAATAAATTCCCTTTTGCAAAGTTTTAAGTTTCCATATTATAGGTAACATTGATGATTTTATTATTACTGGGTATGTATGTGGGATGTTCCACCGCTATAAATGCTGTGAATAATGTGTGTAAACTAATGCCCGTGTGCTCTCCATTGGAAATGCCTGTAGCAGCATCCCCACCAAATCCTGCTGCTGAGGATGAACCACTGTCTACAGACCCTGCTGACAGGCCTTCAGTTCTGACTGACAGGATTCGGACACAATTAGTTTGCAGAGGACCAAGTGAGGTACCACCTAACTTTGTTTTCCCAAGGAATGAGATTGATGGAAGAAGTTGCCACCACCAGTATTTCAGGAAGACCTTGGTGAGTGGTGAAAAAATCCCTAGAAGTTGGTTGGTGTATTCTGAAAGAAACAACAGCCTCTTCTGCTTCTGCTGCAAACTATTTTCAAAGCAGACAATTAACTTAGCATACTCAGGACTGACAGACTGGAAACATGCAAGTTCTTTGCTGACTACACACGAAAGCAGTCCAGAACACTAAAACTGCATGAAAACATGGAAAGAACTGTCAATGAGGACAAAAAAGGGGAAACAATTGATAAGCATGAGATGGCACTTATGGAGGCTGGGAGGATAAGATGGAGAGAGGTGTTGACACGTCTGACTGCTATTGTGCAGTCTATGGCAATTAGAAATCTGGCACTGAGGGAACACACAGAAACACTACTCCATCAAATGGAAATTTCCTTGAAGATGTTGAACTGATGCCACAATTTGATCCAGTCATGAAAGAGCACCTTCACCATGTCCAAAAAGGGTCCTCGAGTCACACCACCAGCTACCTTGGCCACCAAATACAGAATGAACTCATTGATTTGTTGAGCAGCAAGGTCATTTCAATAATGGTGAGTGACATCAAGCTGGCAAAATTCTTCTCTATCATTCTAGATTGCACCTCAGATGTCAGCCACACTGAACAGTTGTCAGTTGTGATTAGAATTGTATCACTGAAGGAGGAGCCCCACATAAAATAACATTTTATGGGGTTTTTGGAGGCAGAGGTGTCCACGGGCCAACATTTGGCATCCCTGATTCTCAAAAGATTAGAGGAGCTAAAAATTCATTTCGAGGACTGCTGGGGCCAACATGAAAGGCAAAAACAAAAGGTGTCCAAGCTGGAAATGAATCCAAGTGCTCTATTTGTGCCATGTGTGGCTCACACATCGCAGCTCACACATCGGAGCTGCTCTCCAAGTGGCCACTCCTGGCTAATGTCCCTGTCCCGAAGCAAGAACCAATTAGCCTGGAGCTAGCCCTGCCAGGCCCATCTCCCGGCTAGCCAAAGAGGCCCATCAGCCACTCCCTGGGCTACAGTACCTATTTTGCCAACTGGCCCGGACCCCCGCTGACCCATCATGACTGGACCACCAACGTGATTTGCCCGAGGGGGTTTTCTCAACTGGCTCCACCGTCCCGTCATCCTCTGAATGCCCATCCATTAGCCTGCTAGCCGCGGCCTGCAAGCTGTCCAGAGCACATGGGACTGTTAGCTTAAGGTGCCCATCGGACAAATTCTTTGGCCACCATACCTATTTTGCCAATTGGCCTGGTTTACCACACGGAGCCCTGCTGATCAGTCTGCCGACGTAATAGCACGAGGGGGCCACAACAGACTTTCGTCCCTCCAAGGCCTTTCGTTGTGACATCCCTCCAAGGACTTTCTACTAAATTGCTAGCTGCTCGAAGCCACTCATTGGACTCCTTTGATTCACTCGGCTACGCATGCCTCTCGCTAACGTCAATATGCCTTGTCCATTGCTGTTTTGGTTAGTATTTATTGCCTTATTTCACTGTAGAGCCTCTAGCCCTGCTCAATACGCCTTATTTAACACTTTAGTTCCACCTACCACACATGCGATGACATCACCTGTTTTAAATGATATTTCTAGAAACAATATCTCTTTCATCGTCACTCTATGCACAGGTTTACCCCCACTATATTCACATCCTACCATACCTTTGTCTGTACATTAAGCCTTGAATCTACTCTACCGTGCCCAGAAATCTGCTCCTTTTACTCTGTTCCGAACGTACTAGGCGACCAGTTCTTTTAGCCTTTAGCTGTACCCTTATCCTACTCCTCCTTTGTTCCTCTGGTGATGTGGAGGTTAATCCAGGCCCAGCAGTGCCTAGCTCCACTCCCATTCCCCAGGCGCTATCGTTTGTTGACTTCTGTAACCGTAAAAGCTTTAGTTTCATGCATGTTAACATTAGAAGCCTCCTCCCTAAGTTTGTTTTATTCACTGCCCTAGCACACTCTGCCAACCCGGATGTCCTAGCCGTGTCTGAATCCTGGCTCAGGAATACTACCAAAAGCACTGAAATGTTCATCCCTAACTATAACATTTTCCGACAAGATAGAACTGCCAAAGGGGGCGGTGTTGCAATCTACTGCAGAGATTTCAGCGAGCAGGCCTTTCTAATCGACCTGGCCCGGGTATCCTCAAAGGATATTGACCTCATCCCGTCAGTAGAGGATGCCTGGTCATTCTTTTCACCATCTTAAATAAGCATGCCCCTTTCAAAAAAAATTGAACCAGGAACAGATATAGCCCTTGGTTCTCTCCAGACCTGACTGCCCTTGACCAGCACAAAAACATCCTGTGGCGTTCTGCATTAGCATCGAATAGCCCCCGCAATATGCAACTTTTCAGGGAAGTTAGGAACCAATATACACAGGCAGTTAGGAAAGCTAAGGCTAGCTATTTCAAGCAGAAATTTGCATCCTCTAGCACAAACTCAAAAAAGTTCTGGGACACTGTAACATCCATGGAGAATAAGAGCACCTCCTCACAGCTGCCCACTGCACTAAGGCTAGCAAACACTGTCATCACCGATAAATCCACTATAATTGAGAATTTCATTAAGCATTTTTCTACGGCTGGCCATGCTTTCCACCTGGCTACCCCTACCCCGGTCAACAGCCCTGCACTCCCCACAGCAACTCACCCAAGCCTCCCCTGCTTCTCCTTCACCCAAATCCAGATAGCTGATGTTCTGAAAGAGCTGCAAAATCTGGACCCCTACAAATCAGCCGGGCTAGATAATCTGGACCCTCTTCCTAAATTTACCTGCCGAAATTGTTGCAACCCCTATCACTAGACTGTTCAACCTCTCTTTCGTATCGTCTGAGATTCCAAAAGATTAGAAAGCTGCCGCGGTCATCCCCCTCTTCAAAGGGGGAGACACTCTAGACCCAAACTGCTACAGACCTATATCTATCCTACCCCGCCTTTCTAAGGTCTTCGAAAGCCAAGTTAACAAACAGATTACCGACCATTTCGAATCCCACCGTACCTTCTCCGCTATTCAATGTGGTTTCAGAGCTGATCATGGGTGCACCTCAGCCACGCTCAAGGTCCTAAATGATATCATAACCGCCATTGATAAGAGCCATTACTGTGCAGCCGTATTCATCGACCTGGCCAAGGCATTCGACTCTGTCAATCACCACATTCTTATTGGCAGACTCAACGGCCTTGGTTTCTCAAATGATTGCCTCGCCTGGTTCACCAACTACTTCTCTGATAGAGTTCAGTGTCAAATCGGAGGGCCTGTTGTCCGGACCTCTGGCAGTCTCTATGGGGGTGCCACAGGGTTCAATTCTTGGGCCAACTCTCTTCTCTGTATACATCAATGATGTCGCTCTCGCTGCTGGTGATTCTCTGATTCACCTCTACGCAGAAGACACCATTCTGTATACATCTGGCCCATCTTTGGACACTGTGTTAACTAACCTCCAAACGAGCTTCAATGCCATACAACTCTCCTTCCGTGGACTCCAACTGCTCATAAATGCAAGTAAAACTAAATGCATGCTCTTCAACTGATCACTGCCCGCACCTGCCCGCCCGTCCAGCATCACTACTCTGGACGGCTCCGACTTAGAATATGTGGATAACTACAAATACCTAGGTGTCTGGTTAGACTGTAAACTCTCCTTCCAGACTCACATTAAGCATCTCTAGTCCAAAATTAAATCTAGAATCGGCTTCCTATTTCGCAACAAAGCATCCTTCACTCATGCTGCCAAACATACCCTCGTAAAACTGACCATCCTACCGATCCTCAACTTCGGCGATGTCCTTTATAAAATAGCCTCCAACACTCTACTCAACAAATTGGATGCAGTCTATCACAGTGCCATCCGTTTTGTCACCAAAGCCCCATATACTGCCCACCACTGCGACCTATACGCTCTCGTTGGCTGGCCCTCGCTTCATACTCGTCGCCAAACCCACTGGCTCCAGATCATCTACAAGTCTCTGCTAGGTAAAGCCCCGCCTTATCTCAGCTCACTGGTCACCATAGCAGCACTCACTCGTAGCACGCGCTCCAGCAGGTATATCTCAATGGTCACCCCCAAAGCCAACACCTCCTTTGGCCACCTTTCCTTCCAGTCCTCTGCTGCCAATGACTGGAACGAACTGCAAAAATCACTGAAGCTGGAGACTCATATCTCCCTCACTAGCTTTAACTTCTTATGGCTGCAGGGGCAGTATTGAGTAGCTTGGATGAAAGGTGCACAGAGGTGCCCAGAGTAAACGGCCTACTCCTCAGTCATAGTTGCTAATATTTGCATATTATTATTAGTATTGGATAGAAAACACTCTGAAGTTTCTAAAACTGTTTGAATTATGTCTGTGAGTATAACAGAACTCATATGGCAGGCAAAAACCTGAGAAGTTCCACTTCCTGTTTAGATTTTTTCTGAGGGTGACAGATTTTCAACCAAGCTCTCATTGAAATTACAGCGAGATATTGATGAGTTTTCACTTCCTACGGCTTCCACTAGATGTCAACAGTCAAGAGAACTTTGTCTGATGACTCTAATGTGAAGGGGGGCCAAAGGAGACAGGAATTAGTCACCACTGCCACGAGCTGACCATGCTTTGACCATGCGCGTTCACGTGATAGGCAGCTCCGTTCCATCGCTCAACTGAAGTCAATCTAATTCTCCGGTTGGAACGTTATTCAAGATGTATGTTAACAACATTCTAAAGATTGATTCAGTACATCGTTTGACATGTTTCTACTGACTGTTATGGAACCTTTGGACATTTCGTCACGTTATAGTGGACGGTGACTTTGGAATTGTTTACCAAACGCGCTAACCAAAGTAGCTAATTGGACATAAATAACGGACATTATCGAACAAATCAAGCATTTATTGTGGACCTGGGATTCCTAGGACTGCATTCTGATGAAGTTCATCAAAGGTAAGGAAACATTTATCATGTATTTTCTGGTTTCTGTTCACTCCAACATGGCGGCTAATTTGGCTATTGTTCTGAGCGCCGTCTCAGATTATTGCATGGTCTGCTTTTTCCGTAAAGTTTTTTTGAAATCTGACACAGCGGTTGCATTAAGGAGAGGTATATCTATAATTCCATGTGTATAACTTGTATTATCATCTACATTTATGATGAGTATTTCTGTTGAAACGATGTGGCTATGCAAAATCACTTGATGTTTTTGGAACTAGTGAATGTAACGCGCCAATGTAAACTCAGATTTTTTGATATAAATATGAACTTTATCAAACAGAACATGCATGTATTGTGTAACATGAAGTCCTATGAGTGTCATCTGATGAAGATCATCAAAGGTTAGTGATTCATTTGATCTCTATTTCTGCTTTTTGTGACTGCTATATTCCGCTGGAAAAATGGCTGTGCTTATTGTGGTTTGGTGGTGACCTAACATAATCGTTTGTAGTGCTTTCGCTGAAAAGCATATTTGAAATCAGACACTTTGGTGGGATTAACAAGATTACCTTTAAAATGATATAAGACACATGTATGTTTGAGGAATTTTAATTATGAGATTTCTGTTGTTTGAATTTGGCGCCCTGCACTTTCACTGGCTGTTGTCATATCGATCCCGTTAGCGGGATTGCAGCCATAAGAAGTTTTAAGCACCAGCTGTCTGAGCAGCTCACAGATCACTGCACCTGTACATACCCCATCTGTAAACAGTTCATCCCACTACCTCATCCCCATACTGTTATTTATTTATTTATCTTGCTCATTTGCACCCCAGTATCTCTACTTGCACATTCATCTTCTGCACATCTACCATTCCAGTGTTTAATTGCTATATTGTAATTACTTCGCCACCATGGCCTATTTATTGCCTTAACTCTCTTATCTTACCTCATTTGCACTCACTGTTTTCTTTTTTTTCTACTGTATTATTGACTGTATGTTTTGTTTATTCCATGTGTAACTTTGTGTTGTTGTATGTGTCGAGCTGCTATGCTTTATCTTGGCCAGGTTGCAGTTGCAAATGAGAACTTGTTCTCAACTAGCCTACCTGGTTAAATAAAGGTGAAATTAAAAAATATATTAAAAAACACATTGAACCTGGTTGTGGCTGATGCTGCTAAAAGTTCTGTCAATGCCACAGGCTACTTTGGCATCTTATACAAACTGTACACCTTATTCTCAGCCTCCACACAGCGATGGGCCATCCTGAAAAAACATGTGGACATCACTTTGAAGATGTGGACTGAGACAAGGTGGGAGAGGTAAGTTAAGAGTGTCGAGCCACTGATGTATCAGGCAGCAGCGGTGAGAGAGGCACTGATTGAGGTGAGGGATCAAACCAAAGACCCTGTGATAAATATTGAGGCCCAGTCCTTGTCAGAGGAGGTGGGATCATACCGCTTCAGCATCTGTACAGTGGTGTGGTATGACAGCTTGAGCCAGATCCAACATGTGAGCAAGCTGATGCAGTCTCCCAGTATGCATGTGGATGTTGCAGTCAGTCTCAGAAAGACAGAGAGAGGTCTTAGCAACTACAGGGCAACAGGCTTTATGACTGCACAAACATCAGCCAAGGATATTTGTGAGGGTATGAATGTAGAGGCCGTTCTACAACAAAAAAGGCTGAGGTCCACAAAGCGGCACTTTCATACGAAACATTTGATGAGCCTTTGAGTGATGCCCTGAAGAAGCTGGAGGTGACATTTCTCAATGTCGTTGTTGGAAAATGTGGGAGAAAAGTTTGGAGTGCTTGGCGGAAGGGGGGGGGGGGGGGGGGTTCGCCCAGGGAGCCATACAAGCTAGATCCGCCACTGTGTATATATATGTATGTGTATGTACGGGATACACATGGTATACACCATCCAATTTAATTCTTACTTGCAGGGTCCTTCGACAATGCAACAACAATAAGAAATAATACAAGATAAGAATACAAACATAAAGTGAATGGCTCAGTAGAATGTGTGTATTCTTAATTTCATACCAGCGGCTGCTGTATTGCTATGCAAAGTGACTTCTAGTTACTCTTTTATAATTGTCATAATCATTATTATTATAATAGCGTCTCTGTAGCTACGGCACCCAGAAAAGCTTCCGGCAGTGTGTCTTCGACCTTGGTCTTAAGAGTGCAAAAAATAATTACACACACACACACACAGAGTCATGACCACTTGTATACTCATCATAAACTCTCAGTCATGCTGAGTGAATCCTTGCCCAAGGTCAGTGGGTTACCGGGCAAGGAGGGTAATTCTGACACCCCTAATCTCTAGTGGGGCATCAACACATATGCACCCCCTAAAACCCCCCTCATTAGTAACACCTCTGGCTCCAGGGGCTATTAATAATCATGGCCCTCCCGCTCAGTCTACTCTTCAGCCCACAGAAGGGTTTTGGGGTCTCGTGCCAAAATACGTCTCACTCATGAATCTGATTTCAGTCATAAACACACACCTGTACAGCCTCACATACATCACACATAACAGTCCATATTTAGAGTGGACTGTTCCCGGTTTACTGATTGAGTGCTTTATCATCAGGGCATGGTAAAGAGAAGCAGCATCCCCTCTGTTTCTCTAACATGCTGGAGGGTTGACTGATGATACACTGTATTTAGCTCTGCATTTGTTGTGTTGGAACCTAAATATGTTGGCACCAGCCCTCAGCTGAAGAGAACACCATCATGTACAGTTGAAGTCGGAAGTTTACATGCACTTTGGTTGGAGTCATTAAACCTTGTTTTTCAACCACTCCACACATTTCTTGTTAACAAACTATAGTTTTGGCAAGTCGGTTAGGACATCTACTTTGTGCATGCCACAAGTAATTTTTCCAACAATTGTTTACAGACAGATTATTTCACTTATAATTCACTGTATCACAATTCCAGTCGGTCAGAAGTTTACATACACTAAGTTGACTGTGCCTTATAACAGCTTGGAAAATTCCAGAAAATTATGTCATTGCTTTAGAAGCTTCTGATAGGCTAATTGATATAATTTTAGTCAATTGGAGGTGTACTTGTGGATGTATTTCAAGGCTTACCTTCAAACTCAGTGTCTCTTTCCTTGACATCATGGGAAAATCTAAAGAAATCTGCCAAGACCTCAGAAAAAAATTGTAGACCTCCACAAGTCTGGTTCATCCTTGGGAGCAATTTCCACATGCATGAAGGTACCCCGTTCAACTGTACAAACAATAGTACGCAAGTATAAACACCATGGGACCACGCAGCCGTCATACCGCTCAGGAAGGAGACGCGTTCTGTCTCCTAGAGATGAACATACTTGGTGCGAAAAGTGCAAATCAATCTCAGAACAACAGCATAGGACCTTGTGAAGATGCTGGAGGAAACAGGTACAAAAGTATATCCATAGTAAAACGAGTCCTATATCGACATAATCTGAAAGGACGCTCAGCAAGGAAGAAGCCACTGCTCCAAAACCGCCATAAAAAAGCCAGACTACGGTTTGCAACTGCACATGGGGACAAAAATCGTACTTTTTGGAGAAATATTCTCTGGTCTGATGAAACAAAAACAGAACTGTTTGGCCATAATGACCATTGTTATGTTTGGAGGAAAAAGGGGGAGGCTTGCAAGCCGAATAACACCATCCCAACCGTGAAGCACAGGGGTGGCAGCATCATGTTGTGGTTGTGCTTTGCTGCAGGAGAGACTGGTGCACTTCACAAAATGGATGATTTTGTTAACAAGAAATTTGTGGAGTGGTTGAAAAATGAGTTTTAATGACTCCAACCTAAGTGTGTGTGTGTGTACACACTCCTCCCCCATAAAACTACCCCCACCATCACGGTTACACACTCCTCCCCCTTAAACCCAACCCACCCTCACGGTTACACACTCCTCCCCCTTAAACCCACCCCCATAAACCCATCCCCACCATCATGGTTACACACTCCTCCCACATAAACCCATCCCACCCTCACAGTTATACACTCCTCCCCCTTAAACCCACCCCACCCTCACAGTTACACACTCCTCCCCCATAACCCACCCCACCCTCACAGTTACACACTCCTCCCCCATAAACTCACTGTTGATGCTGTTTTACTTCCTGTGGGGAAGCAAGTGGGAGAGGCTGAGGATGGAGGTGGTCAAGAGGCCCAGGTCCAAGGGGGGAAAGGCTTGCCTGACCTCTACTTGTTCCTGGGCAGCTGCTACACAGCGTTACAGCTCACTCTTGCCATCTCCCCGGTCAACAACAAGACCCAGGCCCTCGCACGGTTCTGGCTGGGATCTTACCTCAGAACCCTGAGGCTGATCCCTGTCGACCTGCGAGCCCCAGTCTCTTTCTTGCTCCCCACACACTACGCCCAGCTCCAGAAGTTAAGACATTTTAAACTGGAGAAAGAAGCAGTCACGGTTTAAACTAAACCCCGCTCTCTTCTCTCTCTTGTGCAGGAGCGGCAACCAGTGTGTCCAGTGTGCGGGCTTGCTATAGGCGAGCCCATAACGGTTTGGCGTAACGTGACCCATCCTGCTCTTCTGAATCGGGACCTGTCCTGGATGGTCGCCCACGAGATCCTCCCGGTCAGGGCCGTTATTCCCTCCCAGGGCATGGCGAGGATATCCACGTGCCCCTACCAGGCTACGGCCAAGAGGAGTCGGTGAGGCACTTGCTCTGGGAGTGCAGAGCCGCCAGGGACCTGTAGAAGGAAGCAGGCCCCCTGATCTCCTCGTGTCTGCCAGCAGGGGAGGACCTAACGCCCCAGCTCGTGCTGTATGGGGTGGGCCGAAGGCCTATTCCACCGAAGGCCTTCACCAAGCTCTGGCCCACCCTCACGTGTCTGAAGGATGCACTGTGGTCCTCCCGCAACCTGCTGGTAGCGAAACGAGTAGAGACCACCCCCCAGGCAGTGGCCATGGTAGTCACGGAAGCCCTGGGGTGGTACAGAAGAAAGGGGGCCTCGACCCCAGGCGAAGGATCCCCCACAACACCCAAGGTCCCGGCGGCCACGGCCTGACAGCGCTGTGGCGCCTAGGGCGATGCGCCTAGGGGAGGGATCTCCTCTGGGCCCCGACGGACAGGACGGTAATTGATTCGGAGGAGCAGGAGGAGGCGAGTTTGATAAGGACTCACACCGTTCCTGTACAAAGGACCGAAGAAAGCCTTTTAACAGTAACTTTTTAAATTGTTTTTCATGTCTTAAAAATGTTTTACCTTCGTTAAATCATTTGTACACATTTTAAATGACTTTTACAGAATTTGATGTTTTTTTACAAGAAAAAGTACTTTTATTCATGGTTGTTTCTATTGGTTTTAACAACATGTACTTTTAAACAAATTTAAATGTAACATTCAAATGCTGTGTTTTATGCTTTTATGCCGTTTTTATGTGTATAAAATTATGTGCAAAAATATATGATCTGTTTTAAAGGAAATGCAACAATAAAACTTTTCCAAAATAAAAAATAAACTCACTGTTGACATGCTCTCTTTTTTATACTCTCATCTTAACCTCATCTTAACATCTTAAAGATATTGCACACTTCATGCCACACACAGCGAATAGAGACGGGTTAACCCAATGGCATGGTCAGAATGTTGGATAAACAATCCAGCCCAAGGACAGGTGTAATGGGTGGGGCTGGACAATAGAGACAGAGAGACCCTGTGGTGTGGAAGACTGACCTAACACCAGGCACTGGATAAAACCTGATCCCCAGACCCAAGGCTAGAGAGGGGACTCGAGGAAGTGTAGTAGTTAGGGGGTAAATCATAATAGGGGGAGTAGAGTAGTGGGTGTCATTGTGATATGTGGGGCACAGAAATAGACTCCCCAAACCCAGATCTCGTGCAGGATGGGTGTGAAGGATTAGGGACAAGGTTGTTTCCCCCAAGGAGTTCACATGTCCGGTTGTCAGACAGGACATTGATGTGTTGTAAAACATACCGCTCAGTCTAAAGAGCAGCAGGGAGTAGCACATATGTGACAACTATGTGATCTTTGGACTGTCTACAATGACACAAACCTATAGTATGTCACTAGGTCTTGAAATAGAAGCCATAACTTCTGTTGTTTTCTTCTATTTGTGGAGCAAAGAGATCATTGGGACAATGTTTTCTACAACTGCTTCAAAATATGAATTCAAATATTTTCAAAGACTCAACAGATGTTTTAGTTTTTTTGTTGAACAGAACAGTCCAAGTATTAGTGACAGTTAATATACACTAGGGTCTGTCCATGAAAAGAGGGCCATTTGCATACCTTTGATATTTAAAGTAGAAATTGTGCACCAATATTTAATTTCAAAGCCTGTTATATTAAATGATATAGACCACATGGAGAATTCAATATTCAGCATTTTGACATGTCCCTCTGTCAACCCTATGTCACTTCTAGGAATATTTTTACCCACTTAACACCCACATTTCTCTAAGTTTCACCATCATTGTAATATTGTATAATATTTTGCTGCTTTGACGATTTCAGAACATCATTATTTATTTAATGATTAGTGATTAATGTCCCTCATCTTAAGGTCAACCCTGTTACGTGAACTGAACTTCTGTTTTAATATGGTGAAACTATTCCTTTTAAAATATAATTTTCCAAATGATACGTTGACATCTAATAGTCTAATCATATTGTAAAAGCAGGTGAGCTGGTTCTACTGTTTTTGGACATTTTCTGGTGTTTTGTGGTGGAGAACTGAATGGGTCGAGCATAACACATCAACCCTGTTCAACCCATTGATAGACAGGCAAGAATTTTTTTCACAATTTCATTTTTTTTGTGAAGCTTGCATTCAATTGCCATTCCATGTTGCACACGACAAGCTTCCATTACCCCTGTCGCAAGGGGATTTAGGGCTGATTTAAGATCAAATTGTCAACCCCTGTCATGGTCAACCCTTTTATTTGGCACTTAATAGGCGCATACCATAGAATTTTTGAATTCTTGAGATAGAAAAATGTATATTTTATGAAGTTGAACATGTGCTCTTTATGACAGAAATTAGGTGAAATCCCTCTCAAAATATGACACTTCTCAAAATGCACCAAATTGATGTTACGACCCAGTACATGCCTCGCTCTCTGTGTTACGAAATAAACAGAGCATGCATAGCTAAATTCAATCGGTAAATTGAACACTGTGAGTATTTAATTTCACACTTTTGAAGTGTTTATATGAGAACCACCAGAAAGTGTTGGATTTACACTTTTCAAAGTGTTGCCCTTTTAATAAAGATACTTTCCAACACCAGCAGCATTAAAATGTTACACTCAGTGTTAAATGTATACTGTTACGCTGATCACTGATACTTTCACAGCAAATTATCCAGTGTTAAATCAACACTGATCCAGTGTCTATATGGGTCCAAACTTTTCAGTGTTAAATTAACACACTGCTTAGTGTAAAGCCTAATTTGCATATTTCCCAGATTGCCTTGCTTTTCGAGTGAATTGTAGAGTTACCACCCATGACTGATTTGTTAGTGACAGAGGCATGGTTGTTGCATTCATCCATTTTCAGTATCGTGGGCTTATTTAAGTGGGATCCTAAGCAAATAAGTTATCATAAACATTTTATTCATTAACACAATACAACACATTATTCTTAAGGCTTTCTTTTCAGGGCCTAGTTTAACCCTAATACAGAGGACTGGAACTCATGGTTGACAGGCAAAATCAGGCCTGCAAGTCACATTATGCTGGCTTGCAAAGTGATGTGTAATTGCTATTGGAATCCAGCCAAAGTGAAGATATCCAACATTTAGAATTTTTATTCACCCACAACCTGCATTCAGAATGACTGCATGGTTGGGAAGATTAAGATATGAGACTACCTTAAGCATCTAAACTGGAGCAACCATTTCAGTAACAGACGCAATAAATACATATAACAGATTGGATTAGTTTAGAATATTATATGTTTTTTTATATTTGAGTAGCGTAACATTAATTAATCAAGCAATGTACATGCAAAAATATAGATATTGAAACAAACAATTCTAAAATCTAACTTTACTGAAAAATCAACACTAAGTAACACTGGACAGTTTGACACCGTGATTGAAGAACATTTCTTTTTTACAACAACTTAAAAACCAACACCAGCTGGCATTCAGTCCATTCATAGTAACACAAAGTAACACCACATCAAAACCAAAAACTGCTTACACCAGGATATGGACACTGATGAGTTTACTGTGTGACAGGCGTGAACATGTGCTTTCATAAACATACTGTACTGTATGTTCTCAGATGCTACTGAATAGATGCAGCCCATAGAACCAGCAGTGTTGCTATTTATACTGAGCCTGCTCTAACAGTCATGGTGGTGTAAATATAGGCCTATCTACCGCTCAGCTGTTGATAAAAGCATTTCTGCTGTGATCTCACCTAGCCTATTTCAGGAATGGATCTGTGATGTCTCTGGATGAAGGGAATACAAATGAACACAGCAGTTTCTTCTCTTCAGCTTTGATCATCACCCAACTTTCATATATGTTTCAGGCAGAGTGGAGCATCAAAAACATATTACTTCAATGCTATCCTTTGTAAAACATGTGCATGTGGTCTAATAAGTAAAATAGCCCACTGTAATAGAACATTTTAAATAATACAGTAATTTGGGATATTATCAACAGTAAAAATACTCTGAAACATCTTACTTCAGCATACTGTAAATTATGGTGTGTTGTGTGAAAATGTTGTGGGCAGGGAAATAATTGCTGTATTTTGAATGGTATTGTAATTCCATCCCACAGAATACAGTACCATACTGTATCTTTGGAGTGCCAAAAACCTGTTGATGCGTGGTATTGTTATTTCTGGCTCATTGACATATTTTGAGGCATACCTTGTAAGACACTATATTTGTTGCACACGAGTGAGAATGCTGTATCAATTGAACTCTTATGTGGTTATAGTGCCCCATCAACATGTATAGGGGATATATTGGAGTGGCAGCAAATCTTAAACTTTAAATTGTTAAGCATTTTGCCACCTCCTTTTGGTCCCGTTTGCCCTGTAGTCTCAGTCAGTTTGGAAGCCTTTGTTAAGGCCTCTAGAAGTACAAGTGATACAGTGCATTCAGAAAGCATTCAGACCGCTTGACTTTTTCCACATTTTGCTATGTTACAGCCTTATTCACAAATTGATAAAATATTTTTTTCCCTCATCAATCAACACATAATACCCCGTAATGACAAAGCAAAAACAGGTTTTTAGAACATTTAGGAAATGTATAAAAATACAAAACAGAAATACCTTATTTATATAAGAATTCAGACCCTTTGATATGAGACTCGATATTGAGCTCAGTTTGTTCCTGGTTCCATTGATCATCCTTGTGATGTTTCTACAACTTGATTGGAGTCCACCTGTGGTAAATTCAATTGATTGGACATGATTTGGAAAGGCACACACCTGTCCATATAAGGACCTTGAAGGAATTGTCTGTAGAGCTCCGAGACAGGATTGTGTCGAGGCACAGATCTGGTAAAGGGTACCAAAAAATTTCTACAGCATTGAAGTCCAAGAAAACACAGTAGCCTTCATCATTCTTAAATGGAAGAAGTTGGGAACCACCAAGACTCTTCCTAGATCTGGCCAAACTGAGCAATCGGGGGAGAAGGGCCTTGGTCAGGGAAGTGAGCAAGAACCCGATGGTCACTCTGCCAAAGCTCCTCTGTGGAGATGGAAGAATCTTCCAGAAGGACAACCATCTCTGCAGTACTTCACCAATCAGGCCTTTATGGTAGAGTGGCCAGACGGAAGCCTCTCCTTAGTAAAAGGCACATGACAGCCCACTTGGAGTTTTCCAAATGGCACCTAAAGGACTCTCAGACCTGAATACCAAGCGTCAATACTGAGGTCTTTGTTCTGTTCCTCCAGGCTATCTCTATCTCGGTGACACCCACCACATCTGATCTATGGAATGCCACCTGTAGGTTTTTTATCACCAAGCCATCACTTAATCAGTTGCCAGCCCAAGCTCCATAAAAACTCCTCTCAGTTAACTCAGAAAGGAGAGAGAGAGTCCTAAGAACATCACTCTATTAAATAAAACAACCATTTGGTGCATAAATATAACATAATCCTGTAATCCTGCTACCACAAGGAACCTGGCACCTTCCCTACAGTGAAGCATGACAGTGGCAGCATCATGCTGTGGGAATGTTTTTCAGCGGCAGGGACTAGGAGACTAGTCAGGATCGAGGGAAAGATGAACGGAGCAAAGCACAGAGAGATCCTTAATGAAAACCTGCTTCGGAGCGCTCAGGACCGCAGACTGGGGCAACGGTTTACCTTCCAACAGGACAACGACCCTAAGCACACAGTCAAGACAACGTAGGAGTGGCTTGTCCTTGAGTGGCCCAGCCAGAGCCCGGACTTGAACCCGGTCTAACTTCTCTGGAGACCTGAAAATAGCTGTGCAGTAACGCTCCCCATCCAACCTGACAGAGCTTGAGAGGATCTGCAGAAAAGAATAGGAGAAACTCCCCAAATACAGTTGTGCCAAGCTTGTAGCGTCATACCCAAGAAGACTCGAGGCTGTAATCGCTGCCAAAGGTGCTTCAACAAAGTACTGAGTAAACGTTCTGAATACTTATGTAAATCTGGTATTTACGTTTTTTTATTTTTAATACATTAGCAAACATTTATAAAAAACTGTTTTTGCTTTTTCATTATGGGGCACTGTGTGTAGATTGATGAGGGGAAACAAAACTATTTAATACATTTTAGAATAAGACTGTAATTTAACAAAATGTGGAAAAAGTCAAGGGGTCTGAATACTTTCCGAATACACTGTATCCAACACCAAATATTAATTAATATACTCATGTGTAAACACTTTACCTAGTAGCCAACTTGCTTGCACCAATCCCTTTGAATTACAATAAAATACTGTGAAATACAAACCCCTCCCCTCAATTAATTTCATCCATTAATTCTGATTACAGTAGCATTTACGTTTTACAGTATAATGCAGTACATTTTACGGTATTGTACTGTGTCATTACAGAGTATTCACTTTGATACCATGTTTATATTACAATAAGTGTGCTGTAACATGAAATATAGAGTTGTACTTGCCACTGAGCTGCCTGTAAGCTAGCGTCAAATTCACAGTAACCCGTTCACAGTGTACACACGGTTTTGTTTTAAATCTGCAATATCTGCAGGGTTTGACCATAAGTGGGCTTAAGCACTGTGTGTAGAATTAGCATGCCCATAGTCCAGTATCAGAATAACTTTCCTTTAATAATAAACCAGTCAGAGTGAATGACTGACACAGCATTTCCCTTGGCTCACTGAGTCTACCCACTTTATATTATTCAAATGATGCCAGTCTTATCTTGGCCATAGCAGACTGGGAGAATAGACATGCAGGATCTCAGGACTGGAGAAAGCCTTCTCTCACTCTCTCCTTCCCTCCCTTCTTCCCTCTTTCTTTCTCTCAGGCTGCTTTTAAAGGGAAACAATGGGAATAATACAAGTTCAAAAATAGACTGAGAACAGAAAGATTGTATTTGAGCCTTTGAAAATCCGCAGAGATGTACTCTCAGCCTATTCAAATATTTGTGATGACTGATTAACATGACCACTGTTATACAGACAGCTAGGTCACCCTTGATACAAGTCAGTATTCAACGTCCATCCATGTCTGAGGACATCGGGAGATGATGTGGAAACCGGCCACAAGGGGCAACATTGAGCGCTGTTACCTTCAAGTAGGTTTTGGTTGTGGGTGGGCATAAGCACCTGCTTCTGATTCCAAAGGTTACAAGTTTAAATCCAGCGATAGAATGCTGTTTTTGAGATTTTTGTTTTAAACCTTTCCCAAACCTTAACCCTTACCTTTCAGACTTAATGCCTAAACTTAACCTTAAACACTTTGAAATTTGACGTTTGCAACAACTTTGAAATGTGTTGTGTGAGAAACATGGATGAACGTTGTCGTGTCTTTGCTATCATTAAATTGAAGACTTATAGTTTATATCAAAGATTCCTGTAATTAGGGATTACGCGATCAACTGATTAATAACGTAACTAATTAACTATGAATTTTGGGGGCACCAGGGAAAGGAGTCAGATTACAAAGTTATAATTTCCCAATATAACCTTTCAGATATTTTCATATCTGATCAATAGTCTTCTGATTAATGATTTATTTATTTTACCTCACGTTAGTCTCATTCCAAACGTCGTAAATTGTTGGTTATCTGCACGAACCCAGTCTTCACTATGAGTCATCCATACATCAATTGTCTTAAACCATTTATTTATTACTAACTAAGTAATTCACAGAAATGCATAAACAAACTTAAAATGGTTACAGGAAATGATGGGAGAAATATGCCCTAGTGGGCTGAACCGGCATGGCGGCTTGTTAGACAAAGGGAAAATTGGGGGTCGACCAAGAAGTCACTACCGAGTTCATAATTATAACAATTGACATGCTAATCCTTTACACATGAACGCTCACTCATTCGGGAACAATTGCAATCAATATATATATATTTACGCTCAGTGTGTCGTCTTGATCGCTGGAGAAAAGTTAGTTTCTGTTGGAGAGATTCATCTGTCTCTGTCTTGGTTATTGTGGATAGTTCGTATAGTGACATTCGTTATAGAATGGATGTTTCGGCGGTTGTCTTTCTTCGCGTTCAATGATACCGAATTCCTAGCTGCAGACTAGTAGTCAATATCAAAGACTTGTTCTTATTCGTCTAAGAGTTTAACCACGTGGTATGGTTAAAGATTCAGCAATGGTACTTAACCTTCGTTCTCCTCCTATGGAGAAAAAACATGGTCTGCCGATAATTTCTCAGAGTTGGGTTTTTATTCGGATTGCAGAGAGTCAGGATCAGGATGTCAGGATGTCAGGATGTCTGACCCAACTGGCTCAGGGGCGGGTCCTCGGATTTAGTTCAAATCAAAAGGGATTTGTATTTTTCTTCATTAAACAGTCCAAAATCATATTACACAATTATACAAACAGTATCATACTCACTCATTCATTTTATACAACACTCAGTTGTAAACCTCATATCTGAGGTTATTATACAAACAGCGGTATGGTAATGTAACCACACAGTCTCCCATGAGTTTCCCACGTGGTGACAAACGGACATGTTAATAGCTGGAATCTTCACCGATCTTTTATACTTTTTCCGGAACATGAAATCTGTTCGTACCTCAAGCTCTGTGAGGTGGAAGAAATTTCCTTTGTCCTGAAAGTTTACCCTCTCTCTAATACTGTTTGGCCATAAGGAGATTCTCAGGAATTTACGACGTCTCTCTGTGACCACAGCATGGGTTGAAGGAGGAAAGGGGGAGGCAGGGAGTGGCAGGGAGAGGGGAATGGGCTTTATGTACCTAAACAGGCAACGTCATGACAACGTCTAATTCTGACGTAAGACTGAGACCTAGTTGTATACAGTAGCCTACAGGTTTTATATAACGCAGTGCATTAGAATATGAATGATCATGTTTTATGCAGTTTATCCTAAGGAGCAAGGAAATATTGGTCCCTCTCATATGCTAATCCACTGATAGGAACATTGATTGATCTCCTATAAAAACATTCTCAACATGATCACCAAGTTAATATAGCAGTGCCTCAAGTAGAGAAAGAAAGAAAATTAAAATTGTATCTATCATGAGCACAGATGTCTAATCATAAATCAAGGCTATTATTTGTGTTTAATTGCACCCCATCATTTTTGTCCCTTATTATAGCGGCGACCAGTGGCAAACCGTGATTATCGGACCTACTGTAGGCCTTCAACCTATGGTAAACAACCTACGGTAGCCTTATATCATAAAAAGAAACACATAAAAATCCAAACAACCAGCTACACGATTTCTAGTTCACTCAACTTTGGGACAGGAAAGCTCTGCATGCATACGCTGCATTACTGATATAGGCCTATGCCAAAGTTGAATAAACTAGAAATCGTGTTGCAGCTGGTTGCCTTAAATGTTTGTGTGATATTTTTTTTTAAAGTTGATGCAACTTCAATTGTTTTTACAGTGATGCAGTAGCAGGTGTAATAAGCTGAATTTGCTGTACAACCTTAGTGTATATGTTTAATGTATGTCTAATTTGGATTTCCTGTTTTTCTTGGCCATTGCAACACTAAATATGTCAATTAAAACATCGCTTTTGTATTGAATATTACCCTGAAATCCTAATTGCAATGAACACATTTGTATGGATATTATATGAATATGACCTGTTTTACTGTTGATAAAACAGTTACTGGAGACAGGAGATCAAGTTGAGACATAGGACGAGGTGTATAATTGTATAATAAGGCAGTTTATTCAAGGGTAAAGATATCTGGCAAATCGTGCAGCACGGCCCCGTTCTGTCTGACTCGTAAGGAATCGTCGGAAGAAGAGAGCGCTAAACATATTGTACAGATTATATATGCATTGAATGATGTAGGTTGATCTGGTAGTCTGGCCTTCTGATTGGTCGATCTGGGTCGTGGGTAGTCCTGTTCGGGCCTGGTGTCGACGTTCCATTGGCTCTTAACATAGTTCTTTGTCCTGAGTCCCAACCTTGAATATAGTGTGTGTGGGGTTGTTTTAGCAGATGCCTGTTCATGGGGGAGGGGTGTGTGTGTGGGTCTGTGGCTGTTATCTGATGAGAACAACATGTGTGGGGGAAAAGAGGGGGATGGGTGCCTGTTGTGTCAAGTATAGCTTGTGTTGAGAAGTTGTTAAAACAAGTTTCCAGTATCTATTACAATTTCTTACAAATCCCCCTCTTCACGTCTTATAGACGTGAATAAACTAGATAAAATTTGTCAGAAGACAAATTTTTAATTCCCCCTCTTCACGTCTCACAAGAGACGTGACATAAAAGTAAAAAGACAAAGCTATGGATAAAATTTGTCAGAAGACAAATTTTTTAATTCCCCCTCTTCACGTCTCACAAGAGACGTGACATAAAGTAAACAGGCAAAGCTATGGGATAAAATTTGTCAGAAGACAAATTTTTGATTCCCCTTCTTCACGTCTCACAAGAGACGTGACAAATATAAGCTAGAATTCATCAAAAAGAAGATCTGGATCTGGTTCGTCTGCCGCAAGCAAAGGAAAAAATAAGGATGAGTAAGGACCAAAAGGAGACCACTCCAAGAACTACCCCTGGACACATTAGTAACCAAAAAACGAGAATATGTCAAATCCTCAGGTCCATCCCTCTATACAACCTGTACCAGGTGGGCTCGTCGCCACCCGGGAACTTCAAACCTTCACAACAGGGAGGACAAACATCACTTTTTATTCATTCGACAACGTCAACTTCAGCAAACCAAGGGTCCTCCTCTGTCAGGCACACTCTCCTGCGAGAGCTTGATTCCGTATCAGCCTCTCCAACTGGAGCATCAAGCAGCGGCATCATACCAGAGGCCCTTGCCACATCTGTAACAGACTTCTTCAAACAAGGTATGATACAGGCAGCACAGCACATGAGCATACCCTAAAACAACAACTAAGGTCAGAAATCCAGTAATCATCATTGCAGTGTACTTACCAAACCAACCACTCAGCCAGGGGAACAGTCCACTCTCCTCCACACCTGCAAGACCCTTCATCTCCACTGATAACCTTGCCAACCTACTCAGAGCTTTTGAAATGCTCCCATCCGGACTAGTATTGTTAGGGACAAACGTGCATCACTGTTCTCCAAACATTTTACATACACCTCCCTGGTTGGCCAGAATCATGTCCAGTGTTAGTCTATTGTGTCTACTAGTTTGAGAGGTAGCATCCAATTGTTCAGCCATCCATGTATGTGCTGTGTGGGTGTATTTAACAAATCATTATTAATTATAGTAGATATAATTGATCCAGACATTTTGTTTTAGCATCAACAATAGATGGGCCAATGATGGGCATCAGATGCCACAGGCCATCTTTCCTGTTTAATGTCTGGAATTCGTGGGGGACCCCTATTGGGACCCCCAACAGGTTGGTGTGGATGTTATCTGTACCCTCGGACCAAGGAGCGTCACGTTTCTGCCGTCTCCTGGGTTGGTCCCAAACCTCTGTGTCATGTGCAGCTCCCAGAAGTTGGTTAGCTGTAACCTCAATAATAGGCAATGGTGTTTATCAGACTGGCCAAAACACATGTTCCCTGACAATCTCCTTTCAAAATGGGGTCAACCGCCTGGCAGGTCCACACATCCACCATACATCAGCAACACCTCTAGTTAATAGTGACATTAGTGATGCAGGCAGTAGTAGGGAACCCCCCATAGTCTATACCTCTACCTGTACCAGTGATACAGCTGTAATATCCCCCATATGCCTTAACTCCCCACGGTGCCTTCTGGGGAGGGACTTCTGGGAACACAAGACTCAGAGTTTTACACAGGGTTGAATTTGGCTTAAACTTTCCAATATGCACATCCAACCTTCCCCATTACTTATGGCAAATGGGTGAGCAGCCAGAATAGGTCTGGCATGTCCACATACGACACAGTCCTTTCTATTAAGTGTTTTGTAGGCCAACCACATATTCTCCCTTCCCTCATAACCAGTTTCAGTCCCCAATTGATCACTATCTGAGATGTCTTTTACATTTATTACCTGTACCAGTTTGGAGAGCTTAGGTGATGGCGTGGGACTTGGTCTTGAAGTGGTGGAGGAGGCCGGCTGAACCCTGGTCCGTTGAAACTGGTGGTGGTTCTGGCAGTAATGTGATGGTAACATCCCCATCGTATCCTAATCAGACAGCTCAGGACTACAAGCAGTCCTGTAAATCCCCATCCTCTCCCATAGAACACATCATCAGCCAGAGATCAAGCAACACTTTCACTTCTATGAACGTACACAGTGAGGAAAGGTCGGGGGCAGGGAATTCTTCATTAAGGAGTTGATCCCCGAACTCTATTAGTAACGGTTCTTCTCCTTAACTCTGTGATCATTCGACAGTGTCAGTGTGTCTCACCCTCCAAGTGCGATATGCCCCCAGGTCGGGTGAATCACCTTCTCCTTTAATTCACCTGTAATGCATAAAATCTTGGACATACAGGTTTGGTTAACAAACAGTTTCTCATTTGTTCTATCTGATTATATATTTAACTTCTATGCCTATTTTTTAGCTAGAAATGTTTGTTTTAAATTAGTTTATTATCCAATAAGCCCCATCCTATCCTAAACCACAATGTACCCCTCCCCCATTTGATACCTGGCTCTGGCCAGGTATCAACCTTACCTACTCTAAATAATGACTTAGGTAAGTTTATGGTCAAGAGTTATAAACTCTATTCTAATCATTTTAACTCAAAACTAGCATCCCAATGACCACAAATTCATTATTCTCACTACATCCCCCCGTGAGTGATCAAGTCACAGGAAAATGCAATGAAAAACAGGTCAAAAGGTTACACCTACATTCGTGTTCCATACCATATCTAGACATACCAAAAGAACCCTTTATCTTAACAAAGTCCCTTGATAATGGAGCACCACTGGCGTCCATCCATGGAGCCAACACATAAGGTTGGCAACCCTCCCTCAGACCTGGTGGGATAACCAGCCTCAGACCATTTTGTAGTTTAGTCAATGTAAGTTCCTTTCGCCATAATAAGACGTCCCGTCCTTTAGCATAACTCGACCAATCGGGACCCGTCTCAGCGACAAGGTTTTTCCAGGACCATTTATCTAAACCCCCCAATGTCATATACCAATGAAATCCGGTCTGCCATAATGTCTTGTCTTCAGCACTGTCCCTAGAACTTTCCAGCATTCCCCAGGGTACCGTGACAGTGGTGGTGGCGTTTATGGGGACACATAGGGTGGTACTTCTAACTCGGTCTGTAGTACAGGTATGGTTACTAGTTACAGTATGTCGTTTGTATATTTTGTGGTTGTAGATGTGTGAAGTGGTGTTGGATGTGACATTAGTTTGGCTGGTGCGTGGGACAGGTGGATGTGCCAGGTGCTGTATTAGCCATGTGAAAGTTCCTAGGAAACTCCAGTGATTATAATGAAAATAACAAACAAGGGACCAGATATCCCCAATCTCGCCCAGGGCGGGAGATAAACCGTCCCCCGGCGAGATTCCTTAGTTCGTGTGACTGGGAGTCGTTCCCACATTCTCACTACCTGAGGTTTCTGTGATTAGAATCGAATTCAGGTCGTTCAAATCGGCCCTGACCTCAGTCAAAGTTCTAGAAGGAGTTGGTGCTGGAGTGCAATGTGTAAGGTGGTGCCAAGGTGCGCCTGATTTACCTTTGACCTGGACTGAGTGTGAAGTAACCTCCTTCACTTCGTACGGTCCAGTCCACCTGGGTTCTAGCCACTTTCTCTTGTGGACTTTCACCCTCACCCAGTCACCAATTTTTACCTTCAGTGATGCCGGATCTCCCGTCAGCTCCCCCTCTTGGACCTTGTGAATCTGTTTGGAGAGAGCTGCAGAAAGTTCCGTCAATTTTCTCCCATAGTACATTACAATTTGTTGTACATCAAGGGCGGGCATATGACCTCCCTCCCTTGATGGACCAGACCTGTTCGAGCCTGCACATACCGTAGCTATCTTAGCCTTAAGGGTCTGTTTTGAGTGTTCCACGAGGCCCTGAGATTGGGGCTTGTACACTGACCCAAATTTGTGTACAATGCCAAATCTTTCCTCCACCTGTCTCAGGTGTTTGTTACTGAATTGGGATCCGTTGTAGGATCGGATTTGCCTGGGGACTCCATACCTTGGTATGAGTTTGGTTTGCAGCCACTTAATGACCGATTTTGCATCCTCCCTTGCTGTTGGTATTGCCTCAACCCATTTAGAGAACCTGTCTACCATAACTAACAGGTACCTTTTTCCATTTGTCACATTGTCTGGCCCCATATCTGTGTAATCTATGCTGATGTCCTGAAAACAAGCGTTAGGGACTGGGTATGAACCCATGGGCGTTTTGATATGGTTTCCTCTGCTCTCTCCCTATGTTTTGTACTTTCCTTTTTGAATAAGTGGTTCTTATTCCTTTCAACTTCACTTTCTATCCCTTCCTTCACTGCTTCCTCTAATTCTTTCTCCATAGTGAGGAGTTGCCCTTTTGATGGGGCAGCTCCACTAAGGTAACCTGCCTGTGTCCATTTTAGCCTCACTTCCTCCCATACTTTCTTTATTGTTTTATATTGTATTTTTCCCCCTGCTCTGTCCTTTATTCTCTGATCTAAGTATTCATTGAATTTGTGTTTGGGGACGGTGGTCGTGGCCATTTTGTCGTTAAGCTATGTCTGGTCTATACTATTTTGGTGCACTTAGCCCGTCACTTGGTCGAAACCAGCGATGTAATTTCCGTATCTTCAGTAAATTATTTTTCCGTTTTCCAACAATATTTCAGCTATATCCTTTTGGAACAATATATTAGTATATTCAAGCGCTCCCAAAATAATTGAAATAATATCTTTAGGAACTATTTTCCAAAAGATATTATTGTTATTCGTTTATTCGATTAATTAAATATTTTGCCAAAACATTTCAGAAATATCCTTTTGGGACAATATACTAGTATATTCTAGCGCTTCTAAAATAATTGTCAAATTAATTCTAACCCTTAAGGAATTACCAACAGCACAAGAGGGAAAAATCAAGTCAACTTTCAGCGCGGCAGCTGCAAAACGGCCTAAATTAGGACTCGGCGGCCCTCTCAGTCATTATCAACCAGTGAGTCTCGTGAAACGGCCAATCTTACACAACATTCAGGTCAACATTTCCACATTTGTATTTTTATTACATAACAACATTAATATATGATTTCAGTTTGAGTTCTTCACAGTGCATCTAGTTAAGTGCCAAGTCAACCATTGCCCGACTATCTGAACTTGTATTTTTATTTTATTTTATTGATTCTCCACAACTAAAGCTCCCAATCGTTTTAACCATTCAACTGGTGTCCAGTCTGGAGAACCTTTTCTGGACTTGGATTCTCATGGAATTACTCGTCCCGACTATCTGAATCTTTTTATCAAGCCACCAGATCCTTCTCTTGTGGATCAAATAAAAGGGTCCTTCTCTTGTGAACCAAAACCTCTGTAACTAGACTCCTCACTAGGGAGTCACAATTCAACAGTAGAAATAAAAGGGTCCTTCTCTTGTGAACCAAAACCTCTGTAACTAGACTCCTCACTAGGGAGTCACAATTCAACAGTAGAAATAAAAGGGTCCTTCTCTTGTGAACCAAAACCTACCTATTATTACTCAGATATCTTTACACACATTTGCCTTTGGTTATTGACAGTTTTCACATAAAATTTAACAATAATCCAATACTCACACTCAGAAACACTGATCTTAATTTGGGTATTTGACTATAATATAATATGCAGATTTCGATTTAACAGGTTCTGCTTACCTTTTTTTTTTTCGAGCTCTTTGATCAGTATCCTGAGGCGGGCTGAATCACCGAATTTCTCCTGATTACAAGTCACCCCTCCTTCTCGAATCTTTCTCCAACTCGTCTCCTCTCAACTTTCTATGGACCGAATTCCAAGGTTTTAACAAACCATCCTCTGCTACCAAGTTTGTTGATAAAACAGTTACTGGAGACAGGAGATCAAGTTGAGACATAGGACGAGGTGTATAATTGTATAATAAGGCAGTTTATTCAAGGGTAAAGATATCTGGCAAATCGTGCAGCACGGCCCCGTTCTGTCTGACTCGTAAGGAATCGTCGGAAGAAGAGAGCGCTAAACATATTGTACAGATTATATATGCATTGAATGATGTAGGTTGATCTGGTAGTCTGGCCTTCTGATTGGTCGATCTGGGTCGTGGGTAGTCCTGTTCGGGCCTGGTGTCGACGTTCCATTGGCTCTTAACATAGTTCTTTGTCCTGAGTCCCCCCCCCCCCCCCCCCCCAGTAAGACTGTAGTAACCAGTGAATTTCACTACAAAATACAATACTGTAAGGTCACTTGTTGCTACTGTTGATGATAATGAATAGAACAAAATAAAAAAGCTTAGTCTATTCTTCATCCTCTTTGAAAAAATGTATTTCAGCTATAGGGTGCCATTTCAGATTGTCCCCAAATCTCCATCATCTTTCAGCTGTTGGCTCTGCAATGGCAGAGGGTCCATCCTTAGTGTTGTGCAAATCAGAGTCCCTTTGTTCTCAGAACTACTCTTCACCAAATTCTCAGAGCAATAGGCCTTCATCCTGTACATATTAGCTATATTCTCGCAGCAGCCCATGTTACTCAGTAACAGATAAACATCTTTCCTGAAAGCCTTAGTAAAGATGGCATAGAGGAAAGGGTTGGCACAGGAATTGATAGGAAAGAACAACACCAGGAGTATCTTGGAGTTGGTGACGGTGATGAGCGGAACCTTAAAGGCTGCAGATATAGCGAAGAACGAGATGGGTGCCATGCAGAGGAGGTCGGTGAAGATGAGGACAGCCATGCGCTTAGCGATCTTGGCGTCTGCACTGCGGCTGGGGAACTGGGGGTTCCGTACTGCCAGGTAGATGAGGACGTAGCAGACGCAGACCACCAGGAACGCCCCCACGTTGAAGAGGAGGAGCAGGAGGATGAAAGCCTGGGCCAGAGGAGTCTTTACGTCCATGGGAAGGCACATGCTCACCTGAAAAATCAAAAATATTTATTGTGTTATTTAATATACAGCAGTAATGAAAAAAAGTGTCCTAACCAATTTTCTCCTCTGGGAAAATAATGTAAAGAACACACAGAACGATGGACGGTCATTGCTTTCTTTTGCCGCGGTGTGTTATAGCAACAACGATGGACGGCCATCACTTGCTGTCGCTGCGGTGTGTTTTTTAACACAACAATGGATGGTCATTGCGTTCTGTCGCTGCAGTGTGTTATAGCAACCACCTGCTGGGTGCAGACTAGTGGTGGCTATTTGCGTGGATTCAACATGTAGAATCATTGAAAAATGGACAGAAAATGTCAGCCACTATTCTGTTTAGAAGCACTAGGTATACTCTGCCGTCCATTGTTCTGTTTTTTTTTTTATAGTACAGTGCATTATATACCTTGCTGTAGCTGCTGACCCCCACCAGGGGGAGCATGGCCATCCCCAGACAGATCAACCACCCTCCAGCCATGATGCCAGCAGCCTGCGCCAGGCCTAGCCTCTTCTCCAGCTGCAAGGCATGAGTTATCGTATGCCAGCGCTCCAGAGTGATAGTCGACAACGTGTAAACCGACAGCTCCCCACCGAACACAGACAGGAAGCCCGCCGCACTACAACCTGCTCCCGTCTGCCAATCGATGGCGTGCTCACTGTAGTGGCCTCGGGTATGGAGGTCGACCGCGGCGATCATAAGGAGGTAGACGCCGATGCAGAAGTCAGCGAAGGCCAGGTGACACATGAGGAAGCGTGGCACGGTGAGTTTACAGCGGCTGGTGAAGAAGATGAGGAGGACCGTCAGGTTGCCAATGATCGCCAGGATGTTGATGAACCAGATGGCGACTCTGAGAAAACTGAAACCTGGAGTTAACAAGGGAAAAACAGTCAAACTCAATCAAACTTCATTTATACAACACATTTCTTACAGAAAATACATGTAAAGGTGCGCAACAACATTAGATACCATTTTTACAATTATTATTAAGAAATAAAGATAGTAAAACAGTAAAATAACAGTGGACAGAGTAATCTCTGAATGTTTGTGCATCATGCCTAGGCCTTCTGTTCTTTCAGTAAAAGGCTGTCGCCAAAACATGTCCATTTGTTTGACCTCTTGACTGCTTGAAATACATTAAAACGTCTAAGGACTATTACAGTGAATAAGGGTTTTCTTTTCCCAGTTGATGTCTTTTTAACCCTGCATCCAAATACTTTTGTCCGTTTGTTTGACCTCTTGACTGCTTGAAATAACATTAAAACGTCTAAAGACTATTACAGTGAATGAGGGTTTTCCTTTTCCAGTTTGTCTTTTTAACTCTGCATCCAAAGACTTTTGCTAAGGGACTAAGCTGAGTTGAGTGCAGCAATTCTTGATTCTACCTGCTATGTCTTCACACGGGTTAAAGGCGTCAGCCTCTGGTGTACACTGGAGGGTTGGTCGGGTCTGACAGTATAACCCTAGTTCTGGATACTGGAAATCCACACCTCCGTAGGACTCATCTTCGATATCTTCATTTGTTCCATGTATTTCCACCAGTAGGGATGTGTCGAATGAGTCCACCATACCAGCTGGAAACCTGGGGGTACAGGAAGCGAGAGCTGTAAAGAGTAGGTCAATGGTCACTAAAGTTTTATGACTGTATAATTATATTGACATTTATTTTTCCCCGAAGACTAATGCATTTAGCGTCGCGAGCCAGACAGATCTTGTGGACTTACATGAATTAGTCTGGTAATATGAGGCTACAATCCATTGGCTAGATAGAAAAACTTGTTTCCATAGTTCAAAGGTGGAGAGATGAAAGGTCATAACTGAAAGGTCATGATTGATCATGATGTGTCACTAGTATTGCAGGACTGGATGAAAAACAGTTCACTTTAGTTCAGACAAGTAGTGGCATTTCTAATCAGATAGTTTAAATGGGATCCCTGAAAAGTCATAATCAATAGATGATTAATTACTCAAATTAGGAATTAGGCAAATAAGGCACCTTCACTGAAGATGTCTCTTAGTCAAAACGGATGGATCTACAAACTTAGCAATTCCATGATGTAATGAATAATTATTTGGGGAACTCAGACTTTAGTTTTTAAAGGCCCAGTGCAGTCAAAAACGTGATTTACCATGTTTAATATATATTTCCACACTATGAGGTTGGAATAATAATATGAAATTGTGAAAATTATGATAATGCCCTTTTAGTGTAAGAGTTGTTTTTTTGGTGGGATGGAGTTTTGGCCTTTATGGTGACATCACCATGCGGTACATTAGTTAATAAATCAATAAGAAAGAGAGTACCAAACCTCTCTGCCAATAACAGCAAATTTTCCGTTTTCCCCTCCCCACTCAAAATTCTTGCTTGAGAAATTGCCCTTTACTAAAAAGCTATTTTTGATTATTTTTTTATTTAAAATAATCACAATAAGTCGCATAATTGTTAACCAGAAATGATTTGATATTGAGATAAAAATGGCTGCACTGAACATTTAAACTACTGAAGTAGTAAACGAAGAAGCAAAAGAAACTCACTTTTCAGACGGACTGTCATCACAATACGTAGGCCTAGATCCATTATGTTGTGCTGCATTGATTGGAGAATCCCTAGGGGAGATAGAGGTAAATTAAATCTGTGTTCAAAATCAGCTTGGAGCCATAGAGATGTATAGATGGCGCACTTGCCACAAGATAGCCAAAAATGGCACTGTTTATGCCATCACAGAAGCCATGATCAAAATGATCAAAAAGATAGGAGGTGTTCTCTCTTTTCCATCTCTATATTTGGAGCATACTACCATGAGTGTCTGGTCTTGATTTCGTTGTGAACCTCATTGATAAACTGCAACAGACTGAAACAGATATTGTTCCCATTTATGATCCTGTGTTGTTAGACCTGTGAGCTTGAATGATTACAGTAAAAGAGAGAGGGGGAGTGGGAGAAAGAGCGATAGAGAGAGAGAGAGAGAGACAAAGTGTGTGTTTGTTTGTGTGCGTGCACTTGTTTTCCTACATTATCAGGAGCCCAATGTCCTAACATTTCACCTTAATATCCTGAAAAGGTAGGAAAACAAGAACTGTTTTGAACAGTCAGGACTTTTTTCAGGTCCTGAATTTGTTCAAATGGTATTTTAAGGGTTTTGGGGTTAGGGGGGGTTAGGCTTAGTGAAAGGGTTTTTGGGTATAATGTTAGGGTTATTAAGTATTAGGGTTAGGTTTAGGGTTAGGGAAAATAGGATTTTTAATGCTCCAAAAATGTTACACTCCAAAAAGTCCTTACATTTCATGAAAATACAGCTGTATGTGTGTGTGTGTGTGTGTGTGTGTGTGTGTGTGTGTGTGTGTGTGTGTGTGTGTGTGTGTGTGTGTGTGTGTGTGTGTGTGTGTGTGTGTGTGTGTGTGTGTGTAGAGCCAGCTACCGCATTTGGGACCCTGGGCACCGACCTCTTTCATTTCAACACAGTTTGCCATGGTGCAGAGAGAAAAATTGGCAGTTTTACAATGTTATTATACAATCTTGCAGTTTTAAAGCTAATTTCCTGCTATTCTACACATTTTGCCATGAGGCTGAGGGAACATGTTGCAGTTTTAAAGCAAATTTCCTGCAATTCTACACATTTTTCTATCATATGCTATCTGTGGGCTCCCAACCTCTTGCTGCTTGTTTCCAGAGGAACTGCAACGTGGTCATGCTTTGATCTTGTACTGATATGCTTTGGGGAAACAGTCAGTCGGAGAGACATATGTTTTTGATTCTCAAGACATTATCATAAAGCAGTGGTAGAGTATCACTTATATTAGGACATGAACATTTGATTTGGTTAACAGTAATAAGGAGAGACTGGCATGAGAGCTGCGTCACAGACACACACACACACACACACACACACACACACACACACACACACACACACACACACACACACACACACACACACACACACACACACACACACACACACACACAGGGCCAGATTACCAAACGGGCATGCATCGAACGTGCACCGAGGCCCCCAACCTAAAATGAGATACAATATATTTAGTCTCTTGTAATAGACTGCTCGCTGTCCAGCAAACATTACTTGGTTTTGGGTTCCGAGATTACATTATCTTTAAACCATGCCCTAGAGACTGATTCCAGCTGCATCCTGTAAACAATTCATGGGATTCATTTGAAGGGTATTGAAGACCATTGTCTCATTAATTCCAAACTTATACTAGGAATAGCCCACTTAATTACTAGTTATATCCCTCGAAATGAGAAAATCCCTGTCCGTCAACCCTAAAGTAAGTTTCCTCTTGGTCTAACGTCAAGACACTGGTTTCTCCTGTGGGAGACCCAGGTTCAAATCCTGCCTTTGACACTTGGCCCTGGTGTGAATCAGAAGAGGCTGGTTGGAGGAGCTATAGGAGGACGGCTCGCTGAAATGGAACAGGGTCAAACATGTGGTTTCATATGTCTGATGTGATTGATACCATTCCATTCCAGCCATTACAATGAGCCTGTCCTCCTATAGCTCCTCCCACCAGCCTCTTCTGGTGTGAATGGGATTATGCCACCTGTGTGTGTCCCAGGTGAGTAAGGCACAGCAGTGGCTGTTGTAGGTGAGGTGTGCCTTCTGCAGGTTGCCCAGACCCCTGAAAGGGGGTAGTCTCTTTAGGCCGTAGGCTGTACGGGCAACCAGCTCCACGACAGAATTGAGGCCATGGGATGGCAAAGTCTCTATCGCCGTCGACGAGACATCTCTGGAAAACATACAGCGAAAACACAATCATAATAAAGGTTTTTATTAATTCATTTTCTCACTCACTAATGAACTCACTCACTCACTCAGGCATTCATCAGAGCTCTAATTACAGACATGGCAAAGGGTTCAGAATGGATGGAAGCTGTCATCATCGTAACTCATTCACTCAACACAGAGGATACAAAGGTTTTTGAGGATATTACAGTACCAGTCAAAAGTTTGGACACACCTACTCATTCAAGGGTTTTTCTTTATTTTTACTATTTTATACATTGTAGAATAGCCCTTACACAGCGCTTAGTGGGACTATCATTTGTTTTTCAACAGGACAATGACCCAACACACTCCTCTTCGTCTGAGGAGGAGTAGCAAGGATCGGACCAATGTGCAGCGTGGTAAGTGTCCATAATGAGATATTTAATAACTCAACAGAACACTGAACAAAATAACAAAAGTACAAACAAACAACCGAAACAGTCCCGTATGGTGCAAACACTAACACAGGAAACAACCACCCTCAAAACACACTAGAAAACAGGCTACCTAAATATGGCTCCCAATCAGAGACAACGACTGACACCTGCCTCTGATTGAGAACCATACTAGGCCAAACACATAGAAATATAACAACAGAACAAAACATAGAAAAACAACATAGAATGCCCACCCCAACTCACGCCCTGACCAACTAAAATAACGACATAAAAAAGGAACTAAGGTCAGAACGTGACATCCAGGCTGTGTAAGGGCTATTTGACCAAGAGTGAGAGTAATGGTGCTGCATCAGATGACCTGGCCTCCACAATCAACCGACCTCAACCCAATTGAGATGGTTTGGGATGAGTTGGACCGCAGAGTGAAGGAAAAGCAGCCAACAAGTGCTCAGCATATATGGGAACTCCTTCAAGACTGTTGGAAAAGCATTCCAGGTGAAGCTGGTTGAGAGAATTTCAAGAGTGTGCAAAGATGTCATCAAGGCAAAGGGTGGCTACTTTGAAGAATCTCAAATATAAAAGATAAAACCTTTTTGGTTACTACATGATTCCATATGTGTTATTTCATAGTTTTGATGTACTGACTATTATTCTACAATGTAGAAAATAGTAAGAATAAAGAAAAACCCTTGATTGAGTAGGTGTGTCCAAACTTTTGACTGGTACTGTACAAATTCCAATGGAGCTAGAAGCAGAAGCGCATGCATTAGATAGATTTTCGACTTCTAAAGTGACTTACAGTGTGTGTACTGCATGCCTTTCTAGTATGTGTAGTTGATCCCTGCAGCTGTGGGAAGGTTACCATGACTTCATATAGTCTTGTGATAACCTGACTAAATAAAGGAAACATAGAATAAAGACCAAATATTGATAGTCTTAAAGCGTGTCACTTACAGTATCCTAGGGCCCACCGCTCCTTTAAAAGCTTCCCTATGGATCACTCTGAGGTTTCGGTTATTCTTTAAAACCCTGAGAACACATAAAACAAAGTAGATGTAAATAGCATTGTTTATTGATACAGGTTTATTTAGCCATTTGCTATCATTGTAAAAAAATAAGTTGAAATGTTAAAAGTATGGGAAATACTACAATTTATTTATCTTGGTCCCATTAAAGGCATAGTCTTGTATTTCTCTAATGCCGTTGTTGAACAGGTTCCTGGAATAGAGAGAAAGCAATGTTAACACCATTGGCATTAAGGCCTAGATCCCAGATCCTGAGTAGGCAATAATGAGAGTTAGTGACTTTAAATGTCATTCAGTATAGCAATATCATTTTCACACTTCAGGCTTTTAGGACTATATTCTCCTTTGGATTGGAAAAAGTAGGTCTAGCCATTATAATAACACAGTACTTACATTGCAGTATATTCAGTTGTCATGCCAACGAAAGCATTTACTGGTATTGATAGAAGATAGAGGTTGTCACAGATATCCCTGTAAGACACATTTTTGATTATTTATGTATTTTTTATTTATCCGTTATTTTACCAGGTAAGTTGACTGAGAACACGTTCTCATTTACAGCAACGAACTGGGGAATAGTTACAGGGGAGAGGAGGGGGGTGAATGAGCCAATCGTAAATTATTAGGTGACCGTGATGGTTTGAGGGCCAGATTGGGAATTTAGCCAGGACACCGGGGTTAACACCCCTACTCTTACGATAAGTGCCATGGGATCTTTAATGACCTCAGAGAGTCAGGAAACCCGTTTAACGTCCCATCCGAAAGATGGCACCCTACACAGGGCAGTGTCCCCAATCACTGCCCTGGGGCATTGGGATATTTTTTAGACCAGAGGAAAGAGTGCCTCCTACTGGCCCTCCAACACCACTTCCAGCAGCATCTGGTCTCCCATTAAGTTGATTAAGTTGATATAATACTGTTTAGGCCTATATTTACTTTTCAACAGTGTCGACAAGTCCTTCAACGTCACTGACCCATACTTACAAGACTCTGTCTGATGAAAGTCACAGTGTTTTTAATGAATTTCGAATTTAAAAAATAGTTTTAATGGAGAGTTTTCGCATCTCTACCTCTTATGGACTCCACTAGGATTTAAGGCAGCACCTCTTCTCATGTTGTTGGAGCACCCGTTTTTTTCTTCACATACTTACAAGACAAAATTTTGGTTCCAAGGTTCCAGAGAATGGATAGAAGTCATGTCAGGAAACACTGTTATCCCAGTGTTGGATATACTCCTGTTAATGCATAGACTGTATTATATTACTTCATAACACAATAATAACCTATTTGCTCTACCTTACCGAGGTCTTGCTATCCCTTATGTATGTTGTATCATATAGTTTCTATGTATTGTATGTACAATATACACTGAGTGTACAAAACATTAGGAAAATCTTTCTAATATTGAGTTGCTGGGGCATTGACTACAAGCTGTCGAAAGTGTTCCACAGGGATGCTGGTCCATGTTGACTTCAATGCTTCCCACAGTTGAGTCAAGTTGGCTGGATGTCCTTTGGGTGGTGGACCATTCTTGATACACACAGGAAACTGTTAAGCGTGAAAAACCCAGCAGCAGTTCTTGACACACTCAAACCAGTGTGCCTGGCACCTACTACCATACCCCGTTCAAAGGAACTTAAATATTTTGTCTTGCCCATTCAACCTCTGAATGGCACACATACTGTACACAATCCATGTCTCAATTGTCTCAAGGCTTAAAAATCCTTCTTTAACCTGTCTTCTCACCTTCATCTACACTGATTGAAGTGGATTTAACAGGTGACATCAATAAGGGATCATAGCTTTCACCTGGTTTCACCTGGTCAGTCTATGTCATGGAAAGAGCAGGTGTTCATAATGTTTTATACACACAGTATATGCACTGGGAACAATAAAGATTTACTGAACTGAAATAAACTATTGTGAGGTCAAAGTGTCAACATGTACATTGTAGCAGAGTATAAGAAAGTATGTGAATGAATAAACCAGACAGGTAGCATTATCTAGAGTGGAACAAGTCCTCACTATGCAGAGAGAGATAGTTGCATCCCAAATGGCAGCATATTCCCTTTATAGTGCGTTACTTCTGACCAGAGCCCTGGTCCTGGTCAAAAGTAGTTCACTATAAAGGGAATACAAAGTAGTGGACTATAATAGGAATAGGGTGCCATTTGAGACACAGACATAGTATAGTACGGTATGGTCTCTGGTATCTCTTAAAGTTCAGAAGGCCTCTCACAGATAACGCAGCTTAGGAAGGTTGTTGAACGTCCTTCGAGCGATGTGCACCAGGCTCCGTGTGTTCTTAATGAAGCTGCGAAACAAAAATGTATATGACGTCACATACAGCACACATCTGATATACAGAACCCGCTTGATTTCAGCCAGTCCCTTTACAATATATTCGCAACATGGTCTCAGTAGGATAAGTCAAAAGAGTGACATTTAACCATTTTAGTTATACTGTTGTCACCCAAGCTGACATATTAGTTATACGTCACTTACAATGTCATATTACTAAACGTCACATACATCACTTGCAAATCTAGAACACCATCTTGAAGAAAGATCAGCCCATACAAGAAAGCAAACTAAACTCTTCTTTGAGGATCCATGTTCTACCCCTGGGGGGAAACACACTCACATTTCATTGAGGTTGAGAAGATTGTTGAAGGCAAGGGTCTCTATAGTTTCCAAGGCAACACTTTGACCGATTTCTCTAAAAGACCCACCAAGCAAAAACGGGTTATTTTGAACAATTCACAATCAAAAGGGGTGTGGTCAAAAAGCAATTGAATTGATATGGATCAACCCCAGATTGATATTTGATACTCACATATGCTGGACTCTTCTCAGGCCATCAAAGGTGTGGCTGGCTATAGTGCTCATAGTCAGATGCTTCAGGACCCTGAGAAGTATGGGAACAGTCAGAAAGACAATATTATATAAAATGTTACTTTTAAACTATTTGACAGACCATCGAAAAGGAACCAAACTTTAATTTAATACAATAGTATGTGTTTACTTTTAGTAAGTCAAATAAGACATTTTGTTAACAGTCAAGGAAGTGTGTGTTCTTGAAATAATTCCCTGTCTGAAGTTGTGGACATACACAAAATAGTACAAATTGGTGAAGTGAAATGAAAAAAATTACTTGTTTCATAAAAATCTAAAAAATAAAAAACAGAAAAGTGGTGCATGCATATGTATTCACCCCCTTTGCTGTTACGCCCCTAAATAAGATATGGTGCAACCAATTACCTTCAGAAGTCACATAATTAGTTAAATAAAGTCCACCTGTGTGCAATCTAAGTGTCACATAATCTGTCACATGATCTCAGTATATATACACCTGTTCTGAAAGGCCCCAGAGTCTGCAACACCACTAAGCAAGGGGCACCACCAAGCAAGCGGCACCATGAAGACCAAGGAGCTCTCCTTACAGGTCAGGGACAAAGTTGTGGAGAAGTCAGGGTCGGGTTATCAAAAAATATCCGAAACTTTAAACATCCCGCGGAGCACCATTAAATCCATTATTACAAAATGGAAAGAATATGGCACCGCAACAAACCTGCCAAGAGAGGGCCGCCCACCAAAACTGACGGACCAGGCAAGGAGGGCATTAATCAGAGAGGCAACAAAGAGATCAAAGATAACCCTGAAGGAGCTGCAAAGCTCCACAGCGGAGATTGGAGTATCTGTCCATAGGACCACTTTAAGCCGTACACGCCCCCAGAGCTGGGCTTTAAGGAAGAATGGCCAGAAAAAAGCCATTGCTTAAAGAAAAAAATGAGCAAACACGTTTGGTGTTTGCCAAAAGGCATGTGGGAGACTCCCCCAAAATATGGAAGAAGGTACTCTGGTCAGATGAGACAAAATGTTGCTTTTTGGCCACCAAGGAAAATGCTATGTCTGTCGCAAACCCAACACCTCCCATCACCCGTAGAACACCATCCCCACAGTGAAGCATGGTGGTGGCAGCATCATGCTGTGAGGATGTTTTTCATCGGCAGGGACTGGGAAACTGGTCAGAATTGAAGGCATGATGGATGGCGCTAAATTCTTGAGGGAAACCTGTTTCAGTCTTCCAGAGATTTGAGACTGGGATGGAGGTTCACCTTCCAGCAGGACAATGACCCTAAGCATACTGCTAAAGCAACACTCGAGAGGTTTAAGTCAAATCCCAGACCTCAATCCAATTGAGAATATGTGGTATGACTTAAAGATTGATGTACACCAGCGGAACCCATCCAACTTGAAGGGGCTTTTTTTTTTTGCCAAAAATCCTAGTGGCTAGACGTGCCAAGCTTATAGAGACATACCCCAAGAGACTTTCATCTGTAATTACTGCAAAAGGTGGCTCTACAAAATATTGACTTTGGGGGGGTAAATAGTTATGCACGCTCAAGTTTTCTGTTTTTTTGTCTTATTTCTTGTTTGTTTCACATTCAAAAATATTTAGCATCTTCAAAGTGGTAGGCATGTTGTGAAAATCAAATGATACAAACCCCCCACAAAACAATTTTTCTTTGCAACTCTGCCTAGAAGGCCAGCAACCCGGAGTCGCCTCTTTACTGTTGACGTTGAGACTGGTGTTTTGCGGGTGCTATTTAATGAAGCTGCCAGTTGAGGACTTGTGAGGCGTCTGTTTCTCTAACTAGACACTCTAATGTACTTGTCCTCTTGCTCAGTTGTGCACCGGGGCCTCCCACTCCTCTTTCTATTCTGGTTAGACCCAGTTTGCACTGTTCTGTGAAGGGAGTAGTACACAGCGTTGTACGACATCTTCAGTTTCTTGGCAATTTCTCACATGGAATAGTCTTCATTTCTCAGAACAAGAATAGACTGACGAGTTTCAGAAGAAATGTATTTGTTTCTGGCCATTTTGAGCCTGTAATTGAACCCACAAATGCTGATGAGTTACTCAACTAGTCTAATGAAGGTCAGGACAACAGTTTTCAGCTGGGCTAACATAATTGCAAATGGTTTTCTAATGATCAATTAGCTTTTTAAAATTATAAACTTGGAATAGTTAACACAATGTGCCATTGGAACACAGGAGTGATGGTTGTTTATAATGGGCCTCTGTACGCCTATGTAGATATTCCATAAAAAATGCAGTTTCCAGCTACAATAGTCATTTACAACATTAACAATGTCTACACTGTATTTCTGATCAATTTTATTTTATTGGACAAAAAAATAGCTTTTTTTTTTTTTTTTTTTTTTACAAATAAAGGCATTTCTAAGTGACCTCAAACTTTTGAACGGTAGTGTACATTATTTTAACTATATTTACTGTATATCTAATGAAGATTACGATAACTATTGCAACAAAGAAACAATCTTAAGGAAGGTTTTCACTCATAGAAACTGCACATGTAATAATCTGTTTGTGATGCGTGCAGGACAGTAGAAATGTGATCTGGAGGTAAAGGTCATGGGTTAGACAGCAGAACTATAGCACACATGACTATACTAGACACAAAACTAATAGTCTATGTATTATTTCCTGGGTTTTGTTCTCCAATAGTCCCGTCATCACAGCGTATATTGAAAAATTAGTTACATGACAGAATTGTTTTACCATTACTGTTACAGTATACAGTATATGATGGAGTGCAGTTAAGAGTGTGTTGCTTCAAAATAGGTCACTGATCTCTGAAATTCAAGTAAACTCGGAGGCAAGGTGGAATCCCTGGACGTGCGAGCGAAGTCGAATTTCATATCCCTCCATCGTTCCCGTAGTCGGACATCGATTTGGATGGTCAAAGCGATGAGGGAATCGAGATCTGTTGACCTCCTCCGAGACGCTGTGCAGGAACATATCGAACAGTTCTTCCTGGTTCCAAGCACTCTCTGCTGCCAATGTGCGGAAATCCACTGTATAGTCAGCCACACTGCAGGAGTCCTGCCGAAGCTGGATTAGCTCCCGGGCAGCTTCTCTCCAGGAGAACGGAGCGTAAAAAACCTTCACCTCTCCCATGAACCCCTCCAGACTAACACATATGGCCGGCTGCTGTTCCCATACAGCAGTAGCCCAGGTGAGAGCCCTCCCGGACATCAGCGTGATGAGATCGGCTCGCTCCAAGATAGCCTAGGGAAAGGAGGAGGGCTGAAGCTCGAAAATGAGGGCACACTGAGCTAGAAACGCCCGACATATGGTCGACTCTCCATTGTAAACGGGGCTCCCGAGAAGGTGGAGTGGCCGATGACGGCGCTGCTAGCAGCTGGGTTACTGAGGGGCTGTGGTAGGCTGCCTCCCAGACAACCAGCGGAATCGCTCCAGCAAACTGCTCAATGCCCGGTTATGTCGTTCAGCCAACATTTGGACCCCCTCCATAAGGCCACGAAGCAGTTCCTTGTGCCTCCCGATGGGAGGAGATGGCGTCGCGCAGCTGGCCCGGGTCTGCTGGGTCAGTCATGGCAAGTTCGTACTATCAGAATAAGGTAAGACCCAGATGCAGACTGTGTCGAAGTAACAATGTTTATTACAGCAACAGGGGCAAAGGTACAGGACGGCAGGCAGACTCAGGTCAGGCAGCGGTCGGATAATCCAGAGACGGGGCAAAGGTACAAGACAGCAGGCAGGCTCAGGGTCAGGCGGGCAGGCTCAGGACAGGAAAGTGTCAAAACCAGGAGGACAAGAAAAGAGAGACGGTGGAAAAGCAAGAACTGATACAAAAACGCTGGTTGACTTGACAGACATGACAAACTGGCAACAGCCAAACAGAGAACACCGGTATAAATGCACAGGGGATAATGGGGAAGATAGGCGACACCTGGAGGGGGGTGGAGACAATCACAAAGACAGGTGAAACAGATCAGGGTGTGACAGAGAGATTATTTTCAAAGTAACAGGTCTTTCATTTTCAAATAAACAGCTTGATATAAGAAAATGTTTCACAGATAATGTTACACTTTCAATAACTACATAAATACACTATTCAATGGTTTATGATACATCTCCAATAACTCCAAAGTTTTATATTAAAAAAGCTAATTATATAAAAAATCAGATTTATTTTAAGGTCTTTGTCCATAAATTCTAATCTATAGTCAAACTGACATTAGTATGAACAGTGTAAAATCTAATGCAATATGGGACTGCTAATCATCTAGTCGAACAGAAGTATGCCTTTCATGACAGGAGATAGTGAGTCTGCACTGCAGATGTTTCTCAAATGGGATATTTGGCTTTTTTTTTTTTTTATCGTGAATAATGATGAATGAGAAAGTGAGAAAGTGAGAACAAATATCATACCCCCCATGACATGCTAATCTCTCACCATTACAATAACAGGAGAGGTTATATTTATTGCATGGGTATGATTTTTGTGCGTCTGTAACTTTCTTACGCATCATTATTCATGATTCATTCAGGACTATCCATAATCATGGTAACATCCACATTAATGTAGGAGCGTATAGACACATATTGTATTCTTATTTACAATAAATGTGACATTAAAATGACACAATACCTTATTTACCATTGGGCACAAAATAATCTGAAACACAACCAAAACAAACAGCAAATGCATCCAACAAGTTTGTAGAGTCACAAGCTAGATGTAATCACTGAGTGCTAGGAATATGGGACCAAATACTAAACTTTGACTTCTTTAATACACATAAAAATGAATTTTTTGCTCCCCTAAAATGGGGGGACTACGTACAAAAAGTGCTGTAATTTTTAAACAGTTCAGTTGGTATGGATGAAAATACAGTCTGCACTTTAATCTCATAGTCATTGTATCATTTCAAATCCAAATGGCTGGAGTACAGAGCCAGAACAACAAAACGTTTGTGAATGTCCCAATACTTTTGGAGCGCACTGTACATAAAGCAGCACACTGTTAACTCTGAACTCCATCATGTACTGTATAACAGTAATGGCCAAAAGTATTTTTCTGTTTTTTCAATAGACAATACTGACACAATTATTGAACAATGCTATTTTGTAACAGACAACTGTAACAGACTTGATGAATCACTCAGACCCATCGCTCTCCACTAATGCAGGGAACAAGGGCTTGTTTTTATTTGTGTGTGAGAGTGTTTGGACAATCTCTCGATTTACAAAAGCCACATTGACAGGCCTCCTCATTGAGCCGAGCCCCTACAGATGTCCAAACACCAGCTAATGTAACCACCAGCTAATGTAACCTCATACGAGGCCCATCGTGACATTAGAATAAGAAATGGAGGACAGAGTCACTCAAATGGAATGGCCGATTAGTTCGCTTTAATGTAACTCTGTGGTTTGGAAGATATAAACAGACGGCCCCCGTTTTGTTGGCCCGCGGATCAATTTCCCAAAATTGTTGTTTATATTATTTTTTTCAGAACTCAGTTGGGGTCTCAACAGTTGGTTAGAATTTGAGCAAGTGATGTCAGGGACATGAAAACCAAATGAATTTCATATGTGATCACAAGTGTTTCACTTGTGTGAAGTTAATGTGATAACATGTAAAAAAAAAAGCAACATGTGATAACATGAAACTACACATGTGAAAACATTTGACATCATGTGAAATAAATGTGACATGGGGATGCAAAATTTCAACATGAGATACCAGGAAACTACACATATGACAACATTTGAAAGTTTCTCACATGTAAAAATGCAATTCCACATGTGAGAGTTAGATTTTCACATCTGAATGTTTCTTACATGTGGAACTGCAAATGTGATTTTCACATGTTTTGTTTTTCACATGTGAACTTGCAATTCCACATGTGAAGTGAAAACATGTTAACATGTGATCTCTAAATGTAATACATGTGAACATCTGACCTCACATGTGTCTCTTTTGTTTTCACATGATTTCACATTGTGAAATTGCAAATTTCAAGTTTTTTTTTGCAAGGGAAATAATTAAATGGTATGTTTTTTGTTGTTGTTGATAAATGGTAAATGGTATGGCGGTTTTTAACTGTTCAGCTAAAATAGTGTAAAAAGCTTTAATCAATGACGACATGATAACTTAGTACTGACTTTTCAGTATGACCATAGTGGAATTTGAACTCACAACCTCTGGAGTTAGGGGTACACTTACATTTCTGCTGCTCCAAAAAGTCTGTAGCATTCTCAGAAGTCCACTACAGATTCATTACCTATAATACATCTCTGCACTTAGCAAAAGAGTGCCATCTACGCTGCTATTTTAGTTATCAGTTAAGGAGATTGTCCGATACTTTTGTATACTTTTTGGCCAGTAGTTCTGAAAGCAGCACTCGAGCCAAAAGTGATCCCCGACAATTGCGTACTACGTCACATATGTCCAGATATGTGCACCATGTCATTGCTCTCTCTCTCACTCTGCTGTGTGTATATCTTGGTAGCTGTCACTCAAATGGCGAGGGGCTGAAGCTCATTGATTGAACTCTAATTGCTAGGAGGCTGGCTCACGAGGGTGAAAATTTAGGGGAAATGATGCATCACAGCTTTCAGAAAAACAGTCACTTTCAAACTAGGGATTTTGTGGCTAATTGAGGTAACACGGTAATTCTGCTTATAGATTATGCATGTACGAACTACACATTGACACATCCAGCCCAAAGCGGGAGGTTAAAAAAAGACTTACTAATTTGTAAGTTGCTCTGGATAAGAGCGTCTGCTAAATGACTTAAATGTAAATGTAGTCGCCAAATGTAACGGTTTCTCTCCTCCTCTTCGTCCGAAGAGGAGGAGTAGGGATCAGACCAAAATGCAGCGGGTTGTGAATACATAATGAATTTATTCAAAGACGAAGACGAACACGAAAAACACTTGGAAAATTACAAAACAACAAAACGACGTAGACTGACCTAAAACATGAGAACTTACAAATACACGAAGAACGCACGAACAGACTACAAACCAAAGCTACAGTCCCGTGTGGTACGAACATACATACAGACACGGAAGACAACCACCCCCAACAAACAATGTGAAACAACCTCCCTATATATGGTTCTCAATCAGAGGAAAACGTAAAACACCTGCCTCTGATTGAGAGCCATACAAGGTCAATTAAACCTGACACTTAACATAGAACAAACAACACAGACTGCCCACCCAGCTCACGTCCTGACCCACTAAACACAACTATACAAAAGGAAAACAAGGTCAGGAACGTGACACCAAAGTTCCGGAGCATGTCTTTTTTCTGGCTATTCTTGCATCGTTAATTTCATTTACTTATTTCAGCAATTTGAGGGTTTTCTGTATAGTTGTCTAATGTTGGTGGGGCATATTTTCCTGCTTTAATGTTACTCCTGAATCACTATGATAATTTTTTTTTTTGTGTATTATACAAAGTTGAGATTTACTTTGATGTCCAAAGTGTAGGAATACAGGTGAAATCAGTCACTGACACAGCCATGGTGGCATAGCAGGAAGATGTGAACCAAGAGGTTGTGAGTTCAAAGTCTCGCTCCAGACAAGCTAAACACCTTCTTTGCCCGCTTTGAGGATAACACAGTGCCACCGACATTTAAGCGTGTTAACTCTCGCAAGGCTGCCTGCCCAGACGGCATCACTAGCCGCGTCCTCAGAGCATGCGCAGACCAGCTGGCTGGTGTGTTTACGGACATATTCAATCTCTCCCTATCCCAGTCTGCTCTCCCCACATGCTTCAAGATGGCCACCATTGTTCCTGTACCCAAGAAGACAAAGGTAACTGAACTAGACCAACTTCAATTTGCTTACCATCCCAATAGATCCACAGACGATGCAATCGCCATCACACTGCACACTGCCCTATCCCATCTGGACAAGAGGAATACATATGTAAGAATGCTGTTCATAGACTATAGCTCAGCATTAAACACCATAGTACCCTCCAAGTTCATCATTAAGCTCGAGGCCTTGGGACTGAACCCCACCCTGTGCAACTGGGTCCTGGACTACCGAACGGGCCGCCCCCAGGTGGTGAAGGTTTGAAACATCACCTCCACTTCGCTGATCCTCAACACTGGGGCTCCACAAGGGTGTGTGCTCAGTCCCCTCCTGTACTCCCTGTTCACCCATGACTGCGTGGCCAAGCACGCCTCCAACTCAATCCTCAAGTTTGCAGATGACACAACAGTAGTAGGCTTGATTACCAACAATGACCAGACAGCCTACAGGGAGGAGGTGAGGGCTCTGGGAGTGTGATGCCAGGAAAATAACCTCTCACTCAATGTCAACAAAACAAATGAGATGATCATGGACTTCAGGAAACAGCAGAGGGAGCACCCCCCGATCCACATCGGTGGGACCGCAGTGGAGAAGGTGGAAAGCTTCAAGTTCCTCGGTGTACACAACACTGAAAAACTGAAATTGTCCACTCACACAGACAGTGTGGTGAAGAAGGCACAACAGCGCCTTTTCAACCTCAGGAGGATGAAGAAATTTGGCTTGGCACCTAAAACCCTCATAAACATTTACAGATTCACAATCGAGAGGATCCTGTCTGTCACGCCCTGACCTTAGAGATCCTTTTTATGTCTCTATTTGGTTTGGTCAGGGTGTGATTTGGGGTGGGTATTCTATGTTCTTTAGTTCTATTATTTGTATTTCTATGTTTTGGCCGGGTAGGGTTCTCAATCAGGGACAGCTGTCTATCGTTGTCTCTGATTGAGAACCATGCTTAGGTAGCCCTTTTTCCCACCTGTCTTTGTGGGAGGTTAACTTTGTTTTTGGCACATAGCCCTTTAGCTTCACGGTTGTTTTGGATTGTCTATTGTTTTTGCCGGCATCATAATAAATAAAGGAATATGAACGCTTACCACGCTGCACCTTGGTCTCCTCCTTACGACGGCTGTGACAGAACCTCCCACCAAGAAAGGACCAACCAGCGTGGTAAGGGGGATTCATGGACTTGGGAGGAAATCCTGGACGGTAAAGGACTCTGGAGGCAGGCTGGGGAATATCGTCGTCCCAAGGAGGAGCTGGAGGCAGCAAAGGCGGAACGGCGTCGTTACGAGGGAACACGGCTAGCAAGGAAGCCCGAGGGGCACAAGAGGAGATTGGCTGAGTCAGGTTGGAGACCTGAGCCAACTCCTCGTGCTTACCGTGGCGAGCGTTGTACTGGTCAAGCACCGTGTTATGTGGTGGGGCGCACGGTGTCTCCAGTGCGCGTTCACAGCCCGGTGCGATACATCCCAGCTCCCCGCATCTGCCGGGCTAGGGTGAGCATCCAGCCAGGACGGATTGTGCCAGCCTTGCTCTCCAGACCTCCAGTGCGCCTCCTCGGCCCAGTATATCCTGCGCCGGCTCTGTGCACTGTGTCTCCAGAACTTCTTCACAGCCCAGTGCATCCTGTGCCAGCGCCCTGTGTTTGCAGGGGGAAGATAACCACCCAGCCAGGACGGGTTGTGCAGGCTCTAAGCTCGAGACCTCCAGTGCGCCTCCACGCCCCAGTGTATCCGGTGCCTCTGCCAAGGACAAGGCCTCCTGTATGTCTCCCCAGCCTGGTGAGCCCTGTGGCAGCTCCACGTACCAGACTGCCCGTACGTCTCCTCACTCCAGTGATGATCCATGGCAAGAAGCCTCCAGTGATGATCCATGGCACGAAGCCTCCACTGATGATCCATGGCAAGAAGCCTCCAGTGATGATCCATGGCACGAAGCTTCCAGTGATGATCCATGGCAAGAAGCCTCCAGTGATGATCCATGGCACGAAGCCTCCAGTGATGATCCATGGCAAGAAGCCTCCTGGAGGAGTCATGGCACGAAGCCTCCAGCGACGGCCTCCAGTCCGGAGCCTCCAGCGACGGTCTCCAGTCCGGAGCCTCCAGCGACGTTCTCCAGTCCGGAGCCTCCAGCGACGTTCTCCAGTCCGGAGCCTCCAGCGACGTTCTCCAGTCCGGAGCCTCCAGCGACGTTCTCCTGTCCGGAGCCTCCAACGACGGTCTCCAGTCCGGAGCCTCCAGCGACGGTCTCCAGTCCGGAGCCTCCAGCGACGGTGCCCAGTCCGGGGCCCGCAACGAGGGTGCCCAGTCCGGGGCCCGCTACGAGGGTGCCCAGTCCGGGGTCGGCGACGAGGGTCCCCGCACCAGAGGTACCATCAAAGTGGGGTGAGCCAGTGGTGGAGCGGGGTCTGCGTCCCGCACCTGAGCCACCACTGCGGATAGATGCCCACCCAAACCCTCCCCTATAGGTTCAGGTACTGTCACGCCCTGACCTTAGAGATCCTTTTTATGTCTCTATTTGGTTTGGTCAGGGTGTGATTTGGGGTGGGTATTCTATGTTCTTTAGTTCTATTATTTGTATTTCTATGTTTTGCCCGGGTAGCGTTCTCAATCAGGGACAGCTGTCTATCGTTGTCTCTGATTGAGAACCATACTTAGGTATCCCTTATTCCCACCTGTCTTTGTGGGAGGTTAACTTTGTTTGTGGCACATAGCCCTTTAGCTTCACGGTTGTTTTGGATTGTCTATTGTTTTTGTCGGCGTCATAATAAATAAAGGAATATGTACGCTGACCACGCTGCACCTTGGTCTCCTCCTTACGACGGCCGTGACACTGTCGGGCTGTATCATCGCTTGGTACAGCAACTGCACCGCCCGCAAACGCAGGGCTCTCCAGAGGGTGGTGCGGTCTGCCCAACGCATCACCGGGGGCAAACTACCTGCCCTCCAGGACACCTATAGCACCCGATGTCACAGGAAGGTCAAAAAGATCATCAAGGACAACAACCACCCGAGCCACTGCCTGTTCACCCCGCTATCATCCAGAAGGCGAAGTCAGTACAGGTGCGTCAAAGCTGGGACCGAGAGACTGAAAAACAGCTTCTATCTCAAGGCCATCAGACTGTTAAATAGCCATCACTAGTACATAGAGGCTGCTGCCTATATACATAGACTTTAATAAACTGAACACTAGTCACTTTAATAATGTCTACAAATCTTGCATTACACATCTCATATGTATATACTGTATCCTATACTATTCTGCTGTATCTTATTCTATGCCACTCTGACATTGCTAGTCCATATATTTTTATATTCTTAATTACATTCCTTTACTAGATTTGCGTGTATTGGGTATATGTTGTGTAATTGTTAGATATTACTTGTTAGATATTACTGCACTGTCGGAGCTGGAAGCACAATCATTTCACACCCTCAATAACATCTGCTAAACACGTGTTTGTGACCAATAAAATTTGATTAGGATTTGGGAACAAAAAACATAGTTTTCTCCTGAATCAACACTAGAAATGTTAGATTGAAAAATCAACAACAGATAACTGATACCATGCCAATCCATTAGGTATTTTGTGGCTTTAGCCTCTTAAAGGTACAACATGGTCATTTGCGAAGACTGCCTGGACATGATTCAGTTAACATTTTCATACTGGTGTTAAATGAATGATGTAAGTGTTAAATTAAAACGCATTGGATCAAAAGAACACCAGTGTTGGCGTTAATAACCAGTGTTAAACCAAAACCACGCCCATCATTATCATATTTCCCAGAAGGCTATACTGAAATTGTTTGTTTCAATATCTATTTTTTTGCATGGACATTGATTAATATTATGCTACTCAAATATAAATTACATAAATTTTTCTAAACTAATCCAATCTGTGACTTATTGCACCCGTTACTGAAATGGTTGTTCCAGTTTAGATGTCTTAGGTAGTCTCATGTCTTAGGTTTTCCAAACCTGCAGTCGTTCTGAATGCAGGCTGCAGGGGAATAAAAATTCTAAATGTTGGATATCCCCACTCTGGCTGGATTCCAATAAGAATTACACATCACTTTGCAAGCCATCATAATGTGACTTGCAGGCCTGAAAAACATGAGTTTCAGGTCACTGTATTAGGGTAAAACTTGGCCCTCAAAATAAGGCCTTATTAAATATTTGTTATTGTGTTGAATAATTACATTTTAATGTTAACATATTAGCTTAGTATCTCACTTGGTGAAGGCCATAGGACTGAACATTTATGAACACAACAACTATGTCACTGTCCCTAACAAATACAGTCATAACTTTACAATTCACTCGACAGGCAAGGCCCTCTAGGAAATATGCAAAAAAGGCTTTACACTAACTAGATGTTACATTTAACACTGTCAGTGTTGATTTAACACTGGAGAATTTGCTGTGTAAAAATGACCTCAGCAAATTATGTAGGAGAAGACTTATAGGGGTTTTATAATGCCAAAACCCCAAAACCCCCTGCCAAAATGTGGCTTACAGACAGACAGCTTTAAAGGCTTATTTTCGACTTCTCTATAGGGTGTTGTTGTGTCCTCTGAAACATTTGTAAATCCATTAACTGGTTATTTATTTCAAGAATAATCTGGCTCACAATTTTGCAGCATGTAGCAATCCTAAACTAAACTTCAGAGAAGTGAGCTATCCCTTTAATGGAAACTTGACTGCAGGAGATGGCCTCTATACTCTGCCAAGAGAGATTTGCTTTGAACTAATTTACAACTTTGGAACTCCCTCCACACACACAGACACACACACAGGCTAGTATGTTTCAAATTGAGTAGAATTCAATAGAACACCTCCATTTAGTCATATCCAAATAAAGTAATAAAAAATCCACAACGTTGGCCACATAGTGTTTTAGAGCCTAGGGATTTGAGGATGAAACAGCAGAACATAACTTCTCTTAGTCAGCCTCTCAGGACTGGAGGAAGGTATCCGGACCATTATATCAATTCAGTAGCTAGAGCTTCTTGGGTATAAAGCAACAACAAAAAATATGTTGCTGGGATTTTTCAAATGCATAGAGAGCACGTTTTCGTAGATTTAGAAGGTTTAGGAACATCCTGTGCATCCACAGCGTACCCAATGGAAACGTTTAAAATATATATATATATATATATATATATTTAACTAGGCAAGTAAGTTAAGAACAAATTGTTATTTACGATGACGGCATAGGAACAATGGGTTAACTGCGTTGTTCAGGGGAAAAACGACAGATTTGTACTTTGTCAACTCGGTGATTCGATCTAGCAACTTTCCGGTTACTGGCCCAACGCGCTAAACACTAGGCTACCTGCCGCCCCGTAGACATATGTTATATGTAATGGATCAATTTTAGGATAGATTTTCTGAAAGTAACACCAATAGTAGTCTATCAAGGCAAATAATAATAGAATTGAGCATTTGTGCTTTTTAAAACACCACCATACATGCCTAATCTTTCATAAAAAAAAACAGTTAACTAATTTAACATTGTATTTGCATGCATGCTCTCTGGTTCCAATTGATTTGACCCGTGTGTAAATGCGCACCAATATTATGTAAATTCTTGTTACCATGTCCATCCACAAAATATGAATCAGCTCAGATGTAATATAAATCACTTACAGTCTTGGACCCCTTTCGCTCATTGGAACGGACTTCTCCGTGAGGTTGTTACATCTAATTGTGTTGGAGGAACACCGGCAGATCCCCGGACACACAAAGCTCGAAGCGTACCGGCAGCCAAAGCCAAAGAAGAGCAAAACAGACGGGTAGAACAGGAACAACAGCGATATCGACATCATTGAATTATCCTACTTTTCAAATTGAAGCAATAAATCACAAGGACCACATACAGTAGGAGCAGCAAAGATGATGATGACAACCATTTACGTCCTTCTGTTGGAACAGACTTGGTGGATTGATGCAGCGTACGTTTGAATGGAGGAAGAAACAAACATTGCTCTATCCATCGAAAGGATAGCCTGTGAAATAAATTCCAAATAGTGCCTTGAGCGCATTGTGCAGACGCGAGCGCACCAGATGCTCCCCAGTCCCGCCTACCCCTTAATCTCTCCGCGTCACGTGTGAACTGTCAGTATTATAGCGATTGCAAGGGCCCGGGAATGTCATGGTCCTTTCTGGCATTAACCTACAGTATCTACCCATAGTCTACCTCTCAAACATGACATAATTACTTGATGATGTATCTATTCTGAGGCAAGATACAGTATAACTTCAATAAAATATAAACGTATTAAATATCAACATATTAACTCTCATAAAATATCACATTTCTGAATGTTTTATTATGGAGGTCCCAAGCCATTAGTTCAAGCCCTGTCTAAGCCTAGTGGAAATGCACCATAATAGAATGGTTTCCAACAGCTTGTTTTGCATTATTGCACAAGAGACAAGAGATAGGCCTAATTCAAGATAAGAACAATATCTTCTAGCCTATGTGCCAGTTTGCATTTGGCAGAACAGAAGGCCAAAGGGACCTTGAAAGAGGATCAAATGGGGAATGAAATGGAGTGGAATTTTGGAAATGTCATAGTTTTTATTGCAGTTCTTTTAAGTTCCACCCACCCCACCCCTCCCTTTGCCATGTGGCCTGTATCACAGGATCAAATCTATTTGGGTTCCATGTATTGTCATTGGTTGCACTAATTGCATTTTTTGTCTACATTACCTGGCTCAAGCATTCATGACATTACCCTGAAGAAGGCACAGTGATGCCAAAGCGTTGGTGTTTTACCCAATAAATTACTGGGAGTGTACAGTGCATTCGGAAAGTATTCAGACCCCTTCCCATTTCCCACATTTTGTTACATTACAGCTTTATTCTAAAGTGGATTAAATAAAATGTTTCCTCATCAATCTACACACAATACCCCATAAATGGATTAAAAATCAAAATCAGAAATACCTTATTTACATAAATATTCAGACCCTTTGCTATGAGACTCGAAATTGAGGTCAGGTGCATCCTGTTTCCGTTGATCATCATAGAGATGTTTCTACAACTTGATTGGCCTGCACCTGTGGTAAATGTAATTGATTGGACATGATTTGGAAAGACACACACCTGTCCATATTAGGTCCCACAGTTGACAGTGCATGTCAGAGCAAAAACCAAGCAATGAGGTCGAAAGGAATTGTCTGTAGAGCTCTTAGACAGGATTGTGTCGAGGCACAGATCTGAGGAAGGGTACCAAAAAATGTCTGCAGCATTGAAGGTCCCCAAGAACACAGTGACCATCATTCTTAAATGGAAGACTTTTGGAACCCACAAGACTCTTCCTAGAGCTGGCCGCCCAGCCAAGCTGAGCAATCGGGGGAGAAGGGCCTTGTTTGTGGAGGCGACCAATGACCCAATGGTCACTCTGACAGCACCAGAGTTCCTCTGTGGAGATGGTAGAACCTTCTAGAAGGACAACCATCTCTGCAGCACTCCACTAATCCGGCCTTTATGGTAGAGTGGCCAGACGGAAGCCACTTCTCAGTAAAAAAAACATGACAGCCTGCTTGGAGTTCGCCAAAAGGCACCTAAAGACTCTCAGACCATGAGAAACAAGATTCTCTGGTCTGATGAAACCAAGATTGAACTATTTGGCCTGAATGCCAAGCGGCACGTCTGGAGGAAACCTGGCACCATCCCTACGGTGAAGTACGAGGGTGGCAACATCATGCTGTGGGGATGTTTTTCAGCGTCAGGGACTGGGAGACTAGTCAGGATCGAGCGAAAGATGAACGGAGCAAAGTACAGAGAGATCCTTGATGAAAACCTGCTCCATAGCGCTCAGGACTTCAGACTGGGGTGAAGGTTCACCTTCCAACAGGACAATGACCTTAAGCACACAGCCAAGACAACGCAGGAGTGGCTTCGGGACAAGTCTCTGAATGTCCTTGATTGAGCATCTCTGGAGAAACCGTGAAATAGCTGGGTGGCGACGCTCCCCATCCGAGCTGACAGAGTGTGAGAGGATCTGCAGAGAAGAATGGGAGAAACTCCCCAAATACAGGTGTGCCAAGCTTGTAGCATCATACCCAAGAAGAATCGAGGCTGTAATCGCTTCCAAAGATGCTTCAACAAAGTACTCAGTAAAGGGTCTGAATAGTTATGTAAATGTGATTTTAAAAAAATGATGTGCAAACATTTCTAAAAACCTGTTTTTGCTTTGTCATTATGGGGTATTGTGTATAGATTGATGAGGGGGGGGGACAATTTAATAGATTTTAGAATAAGGCTATAACCTAACAAAATGTGGAAAAAGTCAAGGGGTCTGAATATTTTCTGAATGAACTAAATAGAGTGTGTGACTCTATTTATTTTAGAGCTTACAGTTTATTCGCCTGTAGTCAGCACCCCTACACTAAATAGTTTTCTCTGGGTGTGCGCCAGCTCATGCTTTTTATTGGGTTCCATATAGAACAATTTTTTTTGTAAGAGTGTGGATGGACACTACATTTCCCATTCCTCAGTCAGGAGAGATTAACTTCAATTTATATTGTAACATTCCAGGAACCTTAAAGTATGTTTTGTACTTACAACTTTGCCTTGGAACAGACGCCAGATAAAATACAGTTTCAGGAAGCACCTTAATTTGGGTCCCAATGTCCTTATCAGGGGCCATATATTAACAAGCATCTCAGAGTAGGAGTGCAGATCTTGGATCAGCCCCCCCTGTCCATGTAATCGTATTGCTTGTGATCCAAGGCAAAACGGATCCTAGATCCGCACACTGCAACGCTTTGGCTGCATTTACACAGGCAGCCCAATTCTGATAGTTTTTCCACTAATTGGTCTTTTGACCAATCACATTAGATCTTTTCACACCAGATCATTGTCAGAGCTGATCTAATTGGTCAAAAGACCAATAGTGAAAGAAATATCATAATTGGGCTGCCTGTATAAACGCTGCCTTTGTGAATATGGGCCCAGAACATTTAAATGAGTTGATGATTGATTGATTTTATTTTGGGTTAAACAATTTGTACTGTTTAAAAACAGTATCTAAAAGTACAAGGAACACTGAGTATGACACATGAAGTGTAAAAATACTTATTTTCAATGTGGTTGTTGGGGTACGACAACAACTGGACATAGCACACAGGAAAATGCATGTTTTTTTTACCCTGTTTTTGTCCTATACATCGAGTACCAGCCAGTCTTCATGTCCATGCCAGCAGCAAGGTTGCGTCTCAAATGGCACCCTACTCCCTGCATAGTGCACTACTTTTGGCACATAGTGGACTACTCCTCATCAGTGTTGGGGAGTAGTTCCACTACTTGTAATTCAACTAGTAATTGAACTACGTTGTGCAGCAGCTTGGTGGTAGTTAAACGAAATTAAAATCTTATAGTGTTTTCAGTAGTTTTTTTGGCATGTATCGGTGTAGCTAACTTCTATCTAGAACGACCCACTAGGCCTACATGTTTTACAAAAAAAACAACATGTTTCACAAAAAACAACCCCCTGTTGTTCTCTCTCTCTGACCACTGGGCTATTAAAGGAAAACTCCACCCAAAAATGTTATTTTTGTATTTGTTTCATTAGTCCTTTGTTGACATAGTCCCTAAATGTTTTTCTTGTCAGAACTCAAGTTTTCCATATACTGTATGTAACTTTCAAAATACAGAAATCGTCCCCATATGATGAAAAATGCATCATATGGGGACAATTTCTGTATTTTGAAAGTTCATACAGTATCTTGAAAAGTTGAGTTCTGACAAGCAAAACATTTTGGGACTATGTTTTCCTTTAAGACCACACTCACGTTATGGCTGTCACACAGATCTCACTGCACTGTTAACATTTTACTACAGAGTGATGTGTTCTTGCTGTCAGGTGTCTCAACTTTGTATTACATGTCATTTTTCACGAGGCCATTTTGATGTAGTGAACTACTTATTCATAGTAACTTTAGTTAAACAAACAATATTTATCTTAAGGCTAGCTTTAGTGTAGGTCAACTGCTTCCAGTGTGAAATAATTGTATAGCTTGGTACACTATATTTTCATCATAGCTTCCCCAACACTGTGCATTATATAGGGAATAGAGTGGCATTTGGGACACCACATCATCATTAGCATCTAAATCAGACTCTGTAAGAGCCAGCAACTATTATAATCAGGCTTCAGGCAAGGGAAGGGTTGGGGTGTGGTGGGTCTAATAAAAAAAACAGCAGATAAAAATCGTAGCATTTCTAAATTCCACCCAAGCAATTTCATTTCCGTTTGATTATCTTCCAAGGTCACTCTGACCTTCAGTTCTCGCTACATTTCTAAGTGCACACTAACGGGAATAAACAGGACACAGAACATATTGTTCTTATCTTGAAATGCTGTATATCTGTCTCGTGCAATATTGTAGCAGAAACAAAGAATTGACGGACCGTCTATGATATCAAAATTATAATTTTCACCACATTCTAAGGATATACGGTGTTTGTTTACAATAACATTGTTTACAAACAAATTAGTAAAACACGTTTTTATGTTGGCTTTTGGTGGAGTAGTACAGCCGTTGAGCTAAACTCCTGAGGCACTTATAAGTTATGTTCTTCAAGAATCAATGGGTGTATATAATTAATTTTAAAGTATATATATATATATTTAATCGCAGATTGACTATTTAATAGTGCTAATTGTATAATCCCAAATGAAAATAGTTTCTGACAGTCCCAAGCAAACAATCCATCATGTCTCTGTGCTTGCACTGACCTCTGCTGGTTGAGAGGTGGTATTGCCGCAGAGACTAATCTGTTTATCCTTGTCTTGGTTGCTGGAGAGGAGTTTGGGTATCTGGACCTCCAGCTAAACTTACATTTACATATTAAGTCTTCTGACAGCTAACTTTCTAGCTCCACCCACAATTTCCGGACTCTATAGCGTTCCCAGAAAGCATGGATTATTGAATCATTATTAGTTTTACACTTCAGACATGACTGCCATTGTGCTGTATTTTGTCTCTTGTATAATTCATTATATACAGTAGTTTATACTGGATTAAGTGTACATTTTCGTTAACTGTAATTTCGTTAGTTATGCTCCAACTTTCCCTCCATCTTGTGCCAACATGAGTTATTTTTAAGTCTAAGTTCCAATAGTTTATATTTTTTTCTAGGAGAATGTCAGTTGGATAGGCTCTCTGCAAGGTTTTGTATATCTTCCCTATCATATGAACATCCTTATCTGACTCAAATAAGATGCCCTCAAGGTTGCTCTGATGTCCAACAGATTTCTAATCGAAATTTTGTGATATGTACCTTTAAAATTGCATATATTTGAAACTATCTACTTTGGTGAGTCCAAAATTACTTTTGAATTCTCTCATGGAAACAAATGCATTTCATGTTACCAAGTCATTTACGGTTTCTTATGCCTTTAGTTTTCCATGTGGACCAGTTTATCAGTGAATTCTGAAAAGCTATCCAAGGATTATTCCACAAGGTTGTGTTTTAAGGGAGTGATATTGGTTCTTGTAGAGTAAGTTTCATTTTCTTCCATATTGTTATAGTGTCCTTAACTATGAAATTGTTCATGTTCTTAGCTTTATCCTTTGAAAAGGAGGTACTGAGCTGGGCCGTCAGGGTTTCCACCAGGGTATCTCGCTCCTTCTTCCATTTCAGTAGGTCCTGTTCCTTCTCACTGAGCTGGGCCTACAGGGTTTCCACCAGGGTTACACACAGAGGGGCTTCTTTAGACACTGTAGAGGGTAAAGCAGCTCTTATCTAAGGGTCATTTGTACAGGAAGTTATTTTACCAATTGGGTTTGCTGTTTGATGTGTGGCTCGGGGTCATCTGCAAACTTTCTCATCTCCTGGTTCCTCTTGTACTCTGCCTTGGATATTATCCATATGCCCACATCTCTATGATTTATTATGATCTCTGCTTCAACACAGATCTTCCTTTGTCTGTTTTTAAAACCACAATCCTGAATTGGTCAGCCAAACAGCAGCCCCTTCACTTGATTTGCTATAAAGCTGAGGGATGGGGCTGGAGAAAGCCAAGGTAAACTGGTCCAATCTTAAATTCAGAGAAATTATGAATGCAAGGACCACCCATAATATTTTGACGCTATAGGCTACACTGTTTGTTTACAGAGACTCAAATAACAAAAACATTTACAATGGATCACAAAATAAGTATTTGAAAATATCAGATTGGTTTATTGACTTAAACAAACAATAAATAACAAGCATAATATACAGATTAACTTTACAATAAATACAAAACTCAGTGAGGTCTCTTGACGCTTTGAATTCTAGTCTCTTCTAAAAAATAAAAATAAATATCACTCAAATGATTTCCTATTTAAAACATTCTCTAAACCAACAACAACTTTCCATTCCAGCTCACTACTATCACTTCTGTCTGTGTGTTTAGACTGAAACAGGTGAATGTAACCAGAAACTAGTTTTGGTTAAAACACATTTTTTGTTAAAACTCTTTTGAGCATACAGTTGTACTGTAAGTTTTCCAGTAACATATCACCTTGTAAAATCCCACAGTATCATGCCATTGCATTTGTCTTGCTCTTGCTGCTGGTGATTCTCTGATCCACCTCTACGCAGACGACACAATTCTGTATACATCTGGCCCTTCTCTGGACACTGTGCTAACAAACCTCCAAACGAGCTTCAATGCCATACAACACTCCTTCCGAGGCCTCCAACTGCTTTTAAATGCAAGTAAAACTAAGTGCATGGTCTTCAACCGATTGCTGCAAGCAGCCTCCCGCCTGACTAGCATCACTACTCTGGACAGTTCTGACTTAGAATATGTGGACAATTACAAATACCTAGGTGTCTGGTAAGACTGTAAACTCTCCTTCCAGACTCACATTAAGCATCTACAATCCAAAATTAAATCTAGAATCAGCTTCCTATTTCGCAACAAAGCCTCCTTCACTCATGCTGCCAAACATACCCTCGTAAAACTGACTATCCTACCGATCCTTGACTTCGGCGATGTCATTTACAAAATAGCCTCCAACACTCTACTCAGCAAACGGGATGTAGTCTATCACAGTACCATCCGTTTTGTCACCAAAGCCCCATATACTGCCCACCACTGCGACCTGTATGCTCTCGTTGGCTGGCCCTCACTACATATTCGTCGCCAAACCCACTGGCTCCAGATCATCTATAAGTCTATGCTAGGTAAAGCCCCGCCTTATCTAAGCTCACTGGTCACCATAGCAACACCCACCCGTAGCATGCGCTCCAGCAGGTATATTTCACTGGTCATCCCCAAAGCCAACACTTCCTTTGGCCGCCTTTCCTTCCAGTTCTCTGCTGCCAATGACTGGAACGAATTGCAAAAATCCCTGAAGCTGGAGTCTTATATCTCCCTCTTTAACTTTAAGCATCAGCTGTCAGAGCAGCTTATTGATCACTGTACCTGTACACAGTCAATCTGTAAATCTGTAAATAGCACACCCAACTACCTCATCCCCATATTGTTACTTATCCTCTTGCTCTTTGGCACCCCAGTATCTCTACTTGCACATCATCATCACTCCAGTGTTAATGCTAAATTGTAATTATTTTGCCTCTATAGCCTATTTATTGCCTTACCTCCCCACTCTTCTACATTTGCACACACTGTACATAGATTTTTCTATCGTGTTATTGACTGTACGTTTGTTTATGTGTAACTCTGTGTTGTTGTTTTTGCTTTGCTTTATCTTCGCCAGGTCGCAGTTGTAAATGAGAACTTGTTCTCAACTGCCCTACCTGGTTAAATAAAGGTGAAAAAAATATATATAATAAAAACCAACAATCACATAAATCTCCCCAGAATCTCAATAGCCAACTTCAACACAACATCAAAATGCATGGAAGCTACAGCCCTAACATTGGCCAGCAATATCGTCATTCAACAATTCTATCAGTATCAGTTATCAATGACAATCTGAATAAATGGATGGATTTCAATAGCCATAGATCTCCCCAAGACCTTGAGAAGTCATTGTTCTATTTAACAGGTTTGTCATTGTTGATGTTACACAGGAGGTTTTTAGCACCACTCTGCCATGCCAGAAGATTCTCACTAGGGGACTTGCCTTCCTGCAAGGGGAAAAAACACAAACATTCAAATTAACTAAGCATTTGTAAAATAGATCACCTTACTGTATCAAACATCAATATTCAAATGGACTGTAAATGGCGCTATGCTCACACAATAGCCAGTAACAATCATACCGACGTCACTGGAATATACTGAATAAATGTGAAAAGATGGGCCAAAATTGTATGAGGACAGACATGTTGGATGATTATGGAGTACTTACACTGTTCTTAGTTTTAAGACTGGCTCCATACATCAGCAGCAGCCTGATCATTTTGAATCGGTTTATCCTCACAGCATCGTGCATGGGTGTGTCTCCATCCTGGTCATAAACAAAGTAGCTATTAACAACGCAATACACAACCATACTATACAATAGTGCAAATCAAATCAAATCAAAATGTATTGGTCACATACACATATTTAGCAGCCTCATTAAATGGTACCCGCAAAACAACAGTCTCACCGTCAACAGTGAAGAGGCGACTCCAGGATGCTGGCCTTCTAGGCAGAGTTGCAAAGAAAAAGCCATATCTCAGACTGGCCAATAAAAAGAAAAGATTAAGATGGGCAAAAGAACACAGACACTGGACAGAGGAACTCTGCCTAGAAGGCCAGCATCCCGGAGTCGCCTCTTTACTGTTGACGTTGAGACTGGTGTTTTGTGGGTACTATTTAATGAAGCTGCCAGTTGAGGACTTGTGAGGCGTCTGTTTCTCTAACTAGACACTCTAATGTACTTGTCCTCTTGCTCAGTTGTGCCCCGGGGCCTCCCACTCCTCTTTCTATTCTGGTTAGACCCAGTTTGTGCTGTTCTGTGAAGGGAGTAGTACACAGCATTGTACGAGATCTTTAGTTTCTTGGCAATTTTCTCGCATGGAATAGCCTTAATTTCTCAGAACAAGAATAGACTGACGAGTTTCAGAAGAAATGTATTTGTTTCTGGACATTTTGAGCCTGTAATCGAACGCACAAATGCTGATGCTCCAGATACTCAACTAGTCTAAAGAAGGCCAGTTTTATTGCTTCTTTAATCAGGACAACAGTTTTCAGCTGTGCTAACATAATTGCAAAAGGGTTTTCTAATGATCAATTAGCCTTTTAAAATGATAAACTTGGATTATTTTTTTTATTTATTTTATTTTTTTATTTTACCGTTATTTTACCAGGTAAGTTGACTGAGAACACGTTCTCATTTGCAGCAACGACCTGGGGAATAGTTACAGGGGAGAGGAGACAAAGGGGATGAATGAGCCAATTGTAAACTGGGGATTATTAGGTGACCGTGATGGTTGAGGGCCAGATTGGGAATTTAGCCAGGACACCGGGGTTAACACCCCTACTCTTACGATAAGTGCCATGGGATCTTTAATGACCTCAGAGAGTCAGGACACCCGTTTAACGTCCCATCCGAAAGACGGCACCCTACACAGAGCAGTGTCCCCAATCACTGCCCTGGGGCATTGGGATCTTTGTTTAGACCAGAGGAAAGAGTGCCTCCTACTGGCCCTCCAACACCACTTCCAGCAGCACCTGGTCTCCCATCCAGGGACTGACCAGGACCAACCCTGCTTAGCTTCAGAAGCAAGCCAGCAGTGGTATGCAGGGTGGTATGCTGCTGGCGATTAGCTAACACAACGTGCCATTTGAACACAGGAGTGATGGTTGCTGATAATGGGCCTCTGCGCCTATGTAGATATTCCATTAAAAATCAGCTGTTTCCAGCTACAATAGTCATTTCCAACATTAACAATGTCTACACTGTATTTCTGATCAATTTTATGTTATTTTAATGGACAAAAAATTGCTTTTCTTTCAAAAACAAGGATATTTCTAAGTGACCCCAAACTTTTGATCGGTAATGTAAATATTAGGAAGAGCAATGTCGGAGTGGCATTGACTAAAATACAGTAGAATAGAATACAGTATATACATGAGTAAAGCGGTATGTAAACATTATTAAAGTGGCTCGTGATTCCATGTCTATGTACATAGGGCAGCAGCCTCTAAGGTGCAGGGTTGAGTAGCCGAGTGGTAGCCGGCTAGTGATGGCTATTTAACAGTCTGATGGCCTTGAGATAGAAGCTGTTTTTCAGTCTCTCGGTCCCAGCTTTGATGCACCTGTACTGATCTCACCTTCTGGATGATAGCGGGAGTACAATTGGTGGGTTTGCGAAGCCTCTCTGTGATTTGCTCCATGCTTTCATTTGTCATATTAGGGTTTGTATGTCTTACTCTGTCTTTAGCGTTGACGTCTGCTCCACAGTGGATGAGGTGCTCAGCACATTCATTGTGTCCCGTCCTCACTGCCACATGGAGAGGAGTGCTGCGCAGCTGAGAGAAAACAGAGAGGGGGGGGGGGGGGTCAGACCACAAACACAGGCTGCTCAACTATCCATATACCGTTTAATATGCTCTATATATGGCTCTGTTCTGTATATATCCCTAAGTAAAACCCTATATGTTTTTGATGTTGGGCATCACAAATTGGGTTTAAGGGCTCTCTGTCTCAGTGTTGTACCTTGTCTCTGGAGTTGAACTTCCCTCCTTCATTGAGAAGCAGCTCCAGAGTAGTCAGGCTGCCTCCCCTGCAGGCCCAGTGTACTGAAGTGGCATCCAACTGGAGGGAGTGGGCAAAACAAACAGTGTTAGGATGATGACAGTTCCCAGCCATTCTGAACCATTTCCCATGTACTGTATGTAATTAGAGCTCTGATGAGTGATTGAGTGATTGAGTGATTGAGTGAGTGAGTGAGTGATAGTGCGTGCATGCTTGCATGACTGCGTGAGTATCTGAGTTTGTGACTAAGAGAAAGAGAGAGAGAACTTACTCTGTCTTTCTTCTCAATGGAAGCCCCAGCCTCCAGCAGTCTCTTCACAATCTCCACATGGCCCTTGGATGAGGCTTTGTGTAGTGCTGTCCTTAGGAACTGTAAGAGAGGGAGGGCAGACAGAGTTAAGTGAGATTCGTTTGGCTTCCTGTTACTTGTCCTGTTGCATTGTGAGACTAGTGCTATAATGGCCCTTGGCTGTCTGTAACTCAAGATGTTGTATCTCAATCAATGTAGCTTCTGGCATGTCAAAAGACTGACTTAGATGGCTGTCCATGTGTCATCATAAGAGAGACATGATGCGGTACTCACATGATCACCGACGTTGGGGTCACCTCCATCTGACAGGTACTTCTCAATCACAGGCAGTTTATTTTCCATAGCTGCTTTCAGGAACGTGTCTTCATCGACTGTGTCGGGCTGTGTGACAACGAAAAGAGACATGTTGCATTAGCTTAGTGCCGTTTGACTTGTTTTAATCCGTTGTTGGCCTTTCTACATTGAATTCCCTCTTCTTGATTATGGTGAGGAATTTTAAAGAAAGAAGGAGAGAAAGATTGTGTAGAGTGAATAGTGGCGGGACGTACAATGATCTCTGGCTCAGGTTCTTTCCTGTTCTGCACCTTCCTCTCCCTCCTCCTCTTCCTCAGTTTCAGGATGTTGAAAAGGTCATCCACGGTCTCTAGTTTCAGCCGGCCTGATTTGTCGGTCTGAAAAGGAATACGGTACAGAATGTTGGGCCACATTTTGGAAGGCAAGTAGAATGTTCAGTGTTTCTAATTGAGTACTAAGCATATGAGGAGCTAAAAACTCACATTGAGATTGACAACTGTGATCTCCTCATGAGTGCTGTTCTCATTCTCCTCTGGGATGAGGTCTTTGTGTGACCTCCGGCCATCCTGTTTCTCCTGGTTGATGGCTGCCTCGTACACACTCTCTGAACACGCCCCCGATAGGTGCTGGCCTGCCTCCTTTCCCTCACACCTTTTACCAGTGACCTGGGAGAGAAAACAGATTGGAGATGAGATGGCCATCCACCTAAGCAGTACTTTCTATTCCAAGAAAGGAAAAAACAGAATGGAGGACAGGTAGCCATTCAAAACAAAGCCTTCCCTCTGTGAGATGCTTCTGTCCTAATAAAGGACCAAAGAAGGAAGTATTGGGGTGCTAATAGAGAAATGTGTGTTGTCTAATGTCCAACTCATTTACAGACTGATCAAAGCCAACCCTATTAGATGACTGGGCAGGCAACCAACTGCTGGATTATTTTGGACCAAATGAAAACCATCATGTTTTGTTAATTGTATGTACAGATAGATGTAGGATCTTAATTTGAGCACATTTGCTACAGCAGAAAAATTATCCTGCAGCAACAGGAAATGTGAATTATTATGTGGATTATAATTAATGGACATTTTTTGTAGGGGATTGATACATTTTTCGTGAGGGAAAATCAAGTCTAAAATGTGTGGAAAGATTAAAAAGTGGAGATTACCAAAAGGAAAGATCTCCTACAGGGCCGGCTCTAGCCTTTTGGGGGCCCTAAGCGAGATTTGGTTGCCCCCCCCCCCCCCCCCCACCTTGCGGGCAAAATATTTTAGTGGCTCCCCTCTTGACAGCAGAGAGATTTTTTTGTTTTAACCTGTTGAGGACAGAGGGCGCTGTTTTCACTTTGGGGGAAAATCGTGCCCAATTTAAACGGCCTCGTACTCAATTCTTGCTCGTACAATATGCATGTTATTATTACTATTGGATAGAAAACACTCTCTAGTTTCTAAAACCGTTTGAATTATATCTGTGAGTAAAACAGAACTCATTTTGCAGCAAACTTCCTGACAGGAAGTGGAAAATCTGAAATCGATGCTCTGTTCTAGGGCCTGCCTATAAATGGGCTTCATATATATCAGTATACATGCACTTCATACGTCTTCCACTAGATGTCGACAGGCAGTGAGAGAAGAAATGGAGTGTATAACTTGATCTGGGGTCGAATAAAAGCTCTCGGCATGACGTGTCACCAGTTTCCTGTTTTCTGGAGAGCGCGTGAAGGGACCTGGTTTTGCCTTCTGTAAAGCTGTCGTTATGGACGACTAATATCTCCGGCTTTGATTTTATTTGATACATGTGACAATATCATCGTAAAGTATGTTTTTTCAATATAGTTTTATTAGATTATTGAAATGTATTCGGGACGTTAGGCGTGTTCCGTTGTGTGCCTTTGTTCAGGAAGGAGAGCTTCGCGCCACTTTGCTAGCTTTCCGTGCTAATTGACTGGAGAAGAGGACATTCTAAAACCAAACAACGATTGTTCCCGACAAAGGACCCCTTGTACAACATTCTGATGAAAGATCATCAAAAGTAGGACCCATTTTATGATGTTATTTCATATATCTGTCGAACATGTTGTACTAGTAGTTTGCGGCCAGGTTTTGGGCACGCTCTCGCCATAACGTAAACTGCATATCGTAATGAAGTTATTTTTAGAATTCTAACACGGCGATTGCATTAAGAACTAGTGTATCTATCATTTCCTATACAACATGTATTTTTTAGTTATGTTTATGAATAGTTATTTGGTCAGAATATGTGAGTGTCAGAAAAATATCCGAACGTTGTGGGAAAAAGATGCTACGTTAGCACAATGTATAACCACTTATTTCAGCTCTAAATATGCACATTTTCGAACAAAACATAAGTGTATGTATAACCTGATGTTATAGGACTGTCATCTGATGAAGGTTTATGAAGGTTAGTGAAAATTAATATCTTTTGCTGGTTTATTCCCTATCGCTAACGTGCCTATTGCTATCGCTAACGTGCCTTGATGAATGAATGCGGTAGTGTGGTAGGCTATTGTAGTAAGCTAATATAATGCTATATTGTGTTTTCGCTGTAAAACACTTAACAAATCGGAAATATTGGCTGGATTCACAAGATGTTTGTCTTTAATTTGCTGTACACCATCGATTTTTCAGAAATGTTTTATGATGAGTATTTAGGTATTTGACGTTGGTGTCTGTAATTACTCTGGCTGCTTCGGTTCTATTTCTGACGGTAGCTGTGATGGTAGCTGCAATGTAAAACTGATTTATACCTCAAATATGCACATTTTTCGAACAAAACATAGATTTATTGTATAACATGTTATAAGACTGTCATCTGATTAAGTTGTTTCTTGGTTAGTTTGGTTGGTTCTTGGTTAGTTAGGTTGGCTTTGTGCATGCTACCTGTGCTGTGAAAAATGTCTGTCCTTTTTTGTATTTGGTGGTGAGCTAACATAAATATATGTGGTGTTTTCGCTGTAAAACATTTTAAAAATCGGACATGTTGACTGGATTCACAAGATGTGTATCTTTCATTTGCTGTATTGGACTTGTTAATGTGTGAAAGTTAAATATTTCTAAAAAATATCTTTTGAATTTCGCGCTCTGCCTTTTCAGTGGAATGTGGGAGGAGTTCCGCTAGCGGAACGCCGGTGCCAGTTAAAGTAAATTTTCTGCAATTCTACATATTTCGCCATGGGGTGTAGAGAAAATGTTGCAGTTGTAAAGCTAGTGCTCTGCAGTTCTACACAGCAATTTTATAAGAAATATCATGTGATTCTACTAATTTTGCCATGGGAAAGATATATAATTTTTGGGGACATTTTGCAGCTAATTTCTTGCAATTCTACACATTTTGCCATGATTTATACCATTTTAATAATATCATAGTGAGAATGACTTAAAAAATGTATGGGGGCCCCCTGGAGGACAGGGCCTCTAGGCATGTGCCCTGCATGCCCGATTGCTATTCAGCCATGATTACTACAAGTTTAGATAGCTGCCTAGACTAATTTACCAATCTAAAAATTGTTAGCTGACATTGCTAATTGAGTGACTGGCAGTGACTGGCATAACAAGATAAAAATTGCTGATGCAGAACCAAATTTCGAACTTGCACCTTATATATTCTACTATTCTAACTCTCAACAGTAAATTGAGAGCCAGACAGGAGCCGGCCCTGTCTATCTATCAGAGACTAATATTGTCAGCAACAACATCTAGAATGCCCAAACCCAGAGGAAATAATGGATTAGGCAGAGTGAATCCCGATCACACATGCAAAAAACAACCTACCAGTTCTTCAACGCTGTGCAGTCCCATGTCTAGTCTGTCTGTGTGATAAAAAGTATTCCAGTGTCTCAACTCCCGAAGTGGCCAGTGTCAATTCTGTTCTGAGTGAGGATGAGATCCATCATCTCTTATATAGCCTACGAGTTTGGGATTGGGAACTCAAAAAAACAGAAATGAGGTCATGTTTCCCGCTATTCACCCTTTACCATCTCGCGCAGCCCCAGCCAAGGTGTCTCATCAGTGGTCACGCCTGGCATGCGTCCGTGGTATGCGCTGATGTCACCATTGCTGGCTTGTAAAAATGTAATTCCTAAACCGCTAGACACCTTCAATCATTTGCACTCTCCACATAGATAAGGTGACATCGCAGAATGCCTGCCTAATGGCTAGTCAGTCAGAGCAGATTTATTGCGCGGACGGTGACAAAACTGCTCAACTATGCGCTTCCGTTCGTGATACCCACTCGCACTTGCCATAAACAGCTGACTGACACATGCAGCTTGAGTTCGACACGCACAAGGTCATACGGTAAAAAGGTACATGATGAGAGGTCCTTACCGCATATATGCTGCTATTTAAAGACAACAAGGAAAAGTGCCACAAAAAAATATATAATTGAACTTACAATTTGTTATTTGGACGAGGCTACTATATAATATGCCTAATATATGCATGGTTCTTTCAGGGGGATGTTTAACACTTCACATAATTCTGTATATAGGCTTACTAGCAAGTAATATTAATAATAACAATAATAGGTATAATCAATAGCAGTGCAGTCATAAGGTCACTATTTGGCATGAACCAATATAACAATTTCGCAATTTCAAATTGTGTTATAACTGTTTTATAAAGATAAACTATGTAGACTATGTAGCTTAATTCATGCAAAATGTTACCAAAAAAGTAAATTCCATAGTAGGCCTGTCAGTTATGCATTTTTTGGATCACTCATGTCAAAGTATATGTTCATAACTACAGAGTAACACATTAAAACATTATTGCTGGTAAACTATTTTGAATGGTGCCCCTATAAATGTTGGTCTGTTATGACAAGCATGTGGAGGCATGTGCATGGTCAGCAGCTGCCTTTTTTAGAGAACACAGCTTGAACTGTAGGCTAGATCTGACATTCAGACATCCATTTAGTAGGCTACCAACATCACTCATTTTACCTGTCCTTAAAAGGCCACAGAAGAGGCTGGATGTGTGTGTGTCACAGGTTAAGTCTAGTAGTATCAGTACCACAAACATGATCATGAAAATTATTATGCTGCTGACACAAAGAAAATGATTGTATTGTACTGTATTAATTGCCTTTCAAACTATTGGTATGACCAAGACAACCTCTTTTGTTTCATCACCCTTGTCTTTGTGCCCTATCTACAAGGTACAATGAGTTTCAATGGATGACCACTGAGCAGCTGTAGTTGTTTGCACCATGTCCTTTGTACTTGATAAGACTCTGCTCCAGTAGCCTGCAGGTCACAGTGTCAAGTCCTGAGGGATATAGGAGTATTTCTGAATTAAAAATAGGCTTGTGTGAGATTCCTGTTCTTGAAATATATCTTGTTGATTCTAAAAATAGCAGTGTAAATCCTGCAGCTGTATTTATCAGTTTTTATGATACGGTGCAGTTGGACATTGTATTGTCGTTAGTATATTATTGTATCATATTTCTGTGAGCATTGATTGATGCCATGCTTACGCAAGTTCAGTATCTAGTTTTGGCAACTATCATGAATTCAGAGTTGTCAACTAACATGAATTCAAAGTCAAATCAAGAACAAATTCAACCATGCCATTGGATTTAGTTTAAAAGTTAGCTGAAACACAGAAAATCAACAAAATTCCTTGAAGTTGAGGACTTTTCGCAAATCCAATCAGTTTTTCCATTGATTCAACATAGATTTTTAATTTTTTTATTGAAATGACGTGGAAACATCATTGATTCAACCAGTTTGTATGGTATGATAATGATGACAAAACTCTTCCGTGGTCGCACATTGAGATTTGTGGTTGCAAGTATGATTTACAAATGTGTTACTTAATTATGCAAGCTTGTATCATGACGTGTGAAATTTTTTACAACAGTCACAAACTTGTAACTTGACATTTGAATACATTCAATAAGATTTGCAAGCATCATTTTTTTACAGAATTATTACAACTCCATTTACGACAATTAATATTCTGCTGTGAATATAAAATACACTTGGAGATTTTTTTATCTGTGCATGCTCAAAAATCTGTCACTATTGTCACGTTGGATTCGTAAGCTTGTAGAAAGTATTGTAAATTTGTAGAAAGAGATTTGCAAGTAAAAAAACTGGTTTGAGCAGCTTTGATGGCAGGACCTTTTGATCAGCCAAAACCACAGCCGCTATTGTTTCAGCCATTGGCTGGATTGTTCCATCAATCAAATCTCAGGAAGTAGCTTGAAGAGGTAAAGTAATTTCTACAAAGTAACTTTATTAACGTTACTCGGCCTGAAGAACTAGAATAAAACTATCTACTTGAAGGAAATCATCTATTTTATATGTGTACATCGATTTTTTGGGGGTGAAATGGCATGACAGTAGTTTGTTTAAAGCTGTAACTTGTTGGGCGACGCAGCCAAATGCACATAGAAATATGATTTACAGATCTGTCATTGAAAGCAAGTCTAAGAAGCGGTAGATCTGTTCTATGTGCGCCGTTTCTATGCTTCCTGTTC